>NC_091928.1:53203136-53510886 GCF_041260155.1 Ptychodera flava | reverse complement strand
TTTTGAGCCCTGTATGGTCAGTGTTCGCGGTGACTTTTTTCTCCTCGCGTACGGCATCCGCATTAGTCTGCTAAAATTGCGTAATGGCTGGATTTGAGTGCGTAATTTCACTTCCGCACTCGATTGATGAAAAAACTGACAGCAAAATACAATATGCCGTTGAATAAACCTACACTACATATTCGGATTGTACGATGTAACATTAGTGTAATGAAAACAGTTTAACGAACAACTTGAACAATGTTGAAACGTAACAGCGAAGGGTATACATGCAACCGTCACAACACATCGGGCAACCCAAAGGTTAGAGTTATGGCAGCTTATCCAGACGGTTTCTGGACGTTTCAGCACAAGACGTTTCGGCCTTCCAATTTCAGGCCCCAAGTCCGAGTCGTTTCGGCACCGCAACCCAAGACGTTTCGACACCGCTGAAGGCTCCCTGTGGGAACTAGTGCTGGAGCGTAATGTTACAAATCAAAGTACTGAAAAGTATAGTGTCAACTAACATTCACGTACATGCTTAATCTTTGTGAGAACATGGGAAGAGACCGTAAGAAAAAACTTCATATCACTTTCAAATCTGTGACACAAGTTTATCGATATCAATAGCCGCCGACACGGAAAAAGTTTGAAAGCGGTGAGGAAACAGCACGGCAAAATTCACACAAAATGCACATAGAGTACTGGTCAGAACGCAAAGGTCACGCTTACGAATATGACGTATCAGTCAATTACTAAATAGTTTGAAAAAAAATCGAAACTCAGATGCCGAAACGTCTTGGGTTGCGGTGCCGAAGTGACTTGGGACCGGAAATCGAGAGGCCGAAACGACTTGGTGCCTGAACGACCAGTTACCATCCAGACACTTCTGCAGTGTTCAAAATTTATCGGGATTCCGACGAGCTCTACCAATGAATCATTTTTTCACGGACTCGTAGAGCAAAGTTGAAAGAAATTAAAACAGATTTGTCTGTTTCGACGCCATGCTGCATGTGTGCTTGATCAAAATTTGGGAACAGCGAGACGCGATGATCGTGCACGGTTGGTGTTTATATAATTTGTCGCAACATTTCTGTCAATCACTTTCAGAAACTATCGCTCGCCTGAAAATTAGCAACGTAATTCATAGGCACAGCTGACATGATAACGTGCCTAACGTGATAACGTGTGGACTACGATGCCGATTTTCAGACAACGCCCAGAGAATCCGAAACTTTCCACACAAAATGAGTGATTGACAGAAATGTTTTGCAACAAATTTCGTCTGGTTGTCGCCTAAGCTCATTCTTCGGGAGTGCTTTCGGTGTTATCCTTGCGTATAGAAAACGCATAACGATGAAAAAAATGCGTAGAGAGTCAATTTCAATGCGTAAATACGCACGATTTTTGCGTAAACGCGAACTCTGATGGTGATTTAATTATCCAAGGCTCCCCAAAGTAGTCGGAGCCTACATATTTATCCTGATTTTAGGATTTTACAAACTTTAACAGAAAGTTTTGAACAGTTTTCTGATTTATACAGGAAAAAATAATTTGATGCAGGACTGAGGATAGAGGAAACAAAATTGATGTCCCAGTGACAGGATAAAAATTGCAGGTAACCCATTTCCTCGACCTCCCCCTTACCCATTCCTCCCTGTCAAATGATTATCCCAGGACATACTTGCCAAAAAACACTGACAGAGTATATAGATTTTTATCTTTCATCAAATCAATTTATACAATTCAAATATGGCTTGAGATAGTCACTGAAGATTTGAATATTCACACCATCTGTGCATCATAATTATGCTATTGAGAGCTTGCAAATTGAAGTTTATAAAACAGCAATTATCACGAGTTTTGTCCGCAAAGCCATATTTGGATCACTTGGGGGTAGATTGATTCAAGGTCAGTTGGAAATAATGCACAATTGTTTTTCGTTGAATTATTATAATACTTTGAGACTAAAATCTGCAGATTCAAATTCACTTTAGAATATCCGATTTGGATTTTGGTTTAGGTGCTTTAAATAAAATACTTTGCTTGCCATCCATGCACCGGTAGGTTTTCAGAGAAAATTAAGAAAACAAACACAGTGTTAAAACTATTACAAATAAAAATAAAATTTTTCCAAAAGAAACCAAATAAAATTGAGCTTATGTTAATACACTTGTGTTTTTTTTGTCTGCATTTGTTTTTTTCCCTAGCTGGCTGGTAGATTTTTCAAAAATCCACAGATGGTAAACAAAGAATTTGCTTTAAATGGCCTTATAATGTGCTACAGAAAGGTATCTTTTGATCAGCTTTTAAAATATTTTCTAAAAGAAGAAAGAGACACTGATCCTAAAAATAGTTAATATACAGGCTGGAAATTTGCTGCTGCAAAAATCTGATCAGTAAAATGAACAGAGAACATTTCTTTTGTACAACTTTACCAGGTAGCCTATATCTTGAGCAAAACCAAATCACTGTATTCAAGCTGTACATGCATGTAACCTTATGAAAGACAATTTCACACTGTCTTTGTACACATTTGGGTTGCGATTTTTGACATGCCCACAAAAGGCCTTGACACTGGGATCCTTCAGTCATGGTAGTCAACCAATTGAAAGCTTGCTAAACACTGGCCACACATAACACAGGTATGATACACAGGCTAGTAAAGTTTTAGAATTCAAGGATGAAATTTGTGTTTGGGAAAAATGATATCTACTGTACAATTACTTCAAATTATTCCACACAGCAAAGAAATCTTAAAGTCAACACAAAAATCTTAACGTTTGCTGCAAATAAGTTTTTTTTTCTGTGACATGAGAACAGAAAACACTGGGTATGATATTGAGATATTTAAAATTTTGCATTCTTTGTTTTTCACCAGCTAGACACAAGGAAAACAGAAGAAAATAGTGACGTACCCCTTCTTTTACACGCAAAAAGACAAATCAAGTCTTGCACAAGAAGAATGGTATGTCCATTCACTGAAAGTAAATATTTTTTCTTGGCCTTCATGTGGCTATGACCCTAAGCAATGCCCACTGCAGCAACTTTTGATTAACATTTGTAAGAATTCTGAAAATGTCCTTTTAAACTGTACACTGGATATTAAGTCACTTCCAAAAGAACAAAGCCCTGATTTGCATATTATAATTATAATTATATTTTGAAGGAAAGTGTGCACGTGTTATACTATAGCATAGGTCTTTTTGAGGTGAGAGTTTAGTTTTACAGGAATTTGCCCAAGGTTATTTACACAAATCCCTCAACAGTCTAGCAAACTTTATCCAATGTTATTTTTAAAACTTTTTGTGCAGACTAATGGGGAATTTGTACTGTACAGTATGGTGAAATTCAATTGTACAATCTTATCTCTGGATATCACATTCAAAAAATTACTGTCTTTTACATTTCCCTTCGTCTTACCGGGTGAAAAAGTGAACTGTGGTATTTCTGAGTCAAAAAATACATTTAGTTTTAAACATTACAAATAGGTTAATGAGCCGAAAATACTTTACTCTCCAAAATGGTTTGTATTTAGTATTTTTGTTTCAATTCAAAATGAAATAATGCTATGCAAAAACAACTTGAATGTGCAATTTTTCAAAAAATGCACAGGGCAGGGAAGTTGTGGTCCTGTCAATGTCCCAACCAGATGTCCCGTGGTCCTGGCCTAACGTTCCCGCAACAGATATGACATTGCTGAATTAACCCTATCAGACATTCAGGCCTGAATGGATTAAACAAAGGAGATGCGACGACTCAAAACTCAATTGTCAATTTGATCAACATTGAAGGATATTGTTTAAGGAAGAATACAGTGCTGTGACACAAAGGAAAGTAGTGTTATATGTTTCTCATTGTTCAATTGTCACCTTGATCAACAATATATTCTATGTAGTATAGCTGGGCTTAGAATCTCTTTCAAGTCTAATCGATAGCTATAAGCATGCATTGAAGACAGAAATCATGAATTACGTGTAAAGTCTATTCATATCTATAGACATGTATGTATGCTGGTCTATGTGGTACGCAGCAAGATTACAAGAGACACTATGAACATTCGTCCTTCACATTATGATTGATGAGGTGAGACCATACAGTGTTTATGTATCCCATTACTGACAGTATTAATGCCTGCCTGCAATTAAATTTGACATTGACAAATTGCATACTGTTGGGTCTGGCCGGCTGTCGTTTTGATAGTCAATGTGATCTTAACAGACAGAAATCCAGTATTTATGCCTTCATATCACATTTTTCTCATTTGCCTGAGTGAGGATATATTATAGTATTTTTTGCATTAAGTGTTCATGGCTATTGAGACAATCACTGAGTATAGCTTTAAACACATTTACAATTCAACAATCACATTAAGTATAATTTACAACACCATAGTACTCCGATAAAATTTTGTTCTTTTTAAGTCACTGAGAACTTCAAAAAATTGTAAAACCATAAAAGACGTGTTTATATAACATAATGGACTTTCAAGGTAATACAGATGACATTGACACACAGGCCATATGGCATACTGTAATTTCTATGGGCAAAATATACAATTATAGCGAAACGCATAAATATGTGAGAACTTTAATTGTGATAGTAGTGTCAGTGCAATGATTACTGCAGAATTCTCTTTCACCTGTAAGCTTAACGGCCATTTTGGCTATACATATACAGATACAATGCCATTGACAATGTACTTGTGTACAGCCAGCCATTTACAGGTGAAAAGTTCAAGGTCATTCGGAAAAGAGTAACTTTACCTTAGGGCAATGTCAAATACAGGACGAATAAATTAAAATATGGAATAAAATGATGATTGAAAGACAAACTAGAAGACAGGTATCGTATTTCAAATTACATTTTCAATAAAAAGAACTTTGAATACATGCTTCTGTTTATATCCATTTGATATAAAGAAAGTTTATCTTGTGAATGAGGAACTACTTTTTAGGCCAATGTGAAGAAAAACTTTTGTTTCTCATCCTCAAGCGTGTTGATCAAGACTGACATCGTTCACAGTTCTGCTGGGTGCAGTTATCACTATCACCATGCAACATGTCAGAATTATACGACTGCATGTCTGCATTCTTGATTTTGTTTTTAGTCGGTAGTCGGTTGGATCTATGAGCTTAAAAAAAACAACGAAAATAAAAAAACATAGCGCTGCATCATTTTAAAGTTGTGAGACCCAGGATGAGAAAACAAACCTATTATTTATGTTGAGCCTCTTGGTGAATATAACTTTATTTCTCCTGCCTAAGATAATATATTGAACAGAGGACGAGTTCTTTATGGAAAACATAATTATTTGTAGTTTACAAACCTATTATTCAGCAGCTGATGTGAAATTGTATGTGTATTGTGGGTGAAGGGGAGGGACAAACATCTATCCTATTCTGTATCAACCATACAAAACAAACTGTGGAAGAAAATTAATACCAAGGTTCCCCGTTGATCTATTTATGTAACATTAAAACTTAGATTTAACGTTAATTAGCAAAAACTCAGGCTGTGAACTAAAACAGCTGTAGTTCCTACCTGTTGTATTTTCTTTACTGTGTAAATTTTCATCCTAAATTATATGTTGTCAAATTCCGATACCAATGAGCACTTTATTCTCACTTTAGAATTCTCAAGATTGATTTTTTACAGAAGTCCTCTCAATTCAAAGTTAACTGCATTATTGTAAGTTAATTCATACGTGAACAAAAGTCACAATCACAGAAGGCGACCATTTCACACAATGACGTTTACATTGACCTTGAATCAGTGAGGGAGTATAAATTTAATGACCTCTCCATCAATTGCTTATGAATGATGTAAGGTTTCATAATCATATTATCCCTACCACCAGGTTCTATGGTATGGAAAAGTACAATCATAAACATTAGACAAATTTGAAAGGTGTTGCCAGAGAAACAACACTGCACAGTCTCAGTGAAGACACGCTAAGATCCTGCATACATTGCTCACTATTGAATCCCAATTACAGCACAGATCTCATACCACTGGTCTGACTTTTGGGCTTCATTTTTTTGTTACATGTAAACAATTTTGTTTACTTTTTTAATGCGAATTTCACTCTGTGTTTTGAAAAAGGCAGCAAACCTTGCTTAATACATAAAGTCACCCACCCCTCTGAAGATACGTTGGTGCGTCCCTTACTGACATGACCGTGAAACACAAAGCTGAGGGAAATGTGCAAACATACAATTAATACATTGTGAAATTATAGAAGTAATGGCCATAGCTCATCAGCTATTCCATATAAGATAAATCTAAGCTTATTTTTATTTTTGGTTTATTTATTGATTTATAAAATATATAAAAACATATGTAGTCATGATAGTAACTTTCTCTTTAAAGGTATACTGTCACCTGTTTTAATTGTGCCAGAGTTACCATGGAAAGAGAAAATCTAACCAATCACAGATTTTAAGCGGGTGGCCGCTTTTAAAACAGCGCCCTAACATGGGCATTTGGAACGCCCCTTTGACCATATATGGGCATATTTAGATTACAGGTGACTGTATACCTTTAAGGCACAGTTCATTTGATTGTCTGCTTGACATTGCCACTGACATGTGAATTTCTTGTCATCATCTGCTATGTTACTCATCGCACAATTTATCTTTACTTTAAATATGTGCTGATCATTGTTGCAGGATAACAGTATGACAGATATACAAAATTTAGGTGAAATTTGACAAGACATACAATCGCTACAGTTGTTAGAACTGAGAACAAATTCTCTGATTGTATTTTAGCTTTTATTTCATGGGTAAAATTTTGCAAAAATTGATAAGGATTTGAACTCCAAGATGTAGCATACCAAGTTTTAATCATCAAGATTACAGTAATTTATATTTTGTATTTACAGTTTACAATTTAAAATCTTAAATTTTTTTAAAAGATTGCACAGGTTAATATAGATGAACTTGAAACAGAAACTAAAAATACAGAAGAGAAATGTGTCTTTTGAGAGTCATGATTAAACACACAGATTTCAAAGTAAACATTAATTACATGTTAATAAAAGTTGTATGAAAAGACCAGAAATACAATTTTAGCTAATTTCAAAGCTTCTATTAGATATATACAACAATCAAGCTGTAAGATTAACAGGCAAACTTTAAAATCATGATTGCTGGTCATCACCAAACTGTTAAAACCAGGAACAGCCATAATCTCTAGGTTGTGATTAATGTTTGGTGTACCTTAATAGATATGCCCTACCATATTTTTCTGTTTTTTGTTTATTTTGCGATTTCATGTATTTCTTACGAAAACATACCTCGATCACCTTGGCTATTGTCGATATGTCCAATGGGGTCAGGCGTATAATTTGGTGGCCATGGCAACGTAGGGGACATCAATGTTTTTGACATTTACACAAAACCATAAGTTGACGATTGGTCACGACGATTGGTCACCAGCAAAAAATGTACATTTCAAAAGTCCAAACTGAGACTTAATTTCAAAAGAGTGATGAACAAGATAATAGGGGATTTTTTGCAATGAGTTGTGCATGTTTTCAAAGTTTGACCGTGGTTCGTTTTGACATGGTTTTGATGACGAAGGGCGTAGCTGGGTTACTAACCTGGTTCAGGGAGTGGAAATTCGTTGAAATTCGTACTTGTAGCGCCCATCTGAGAGTTGTAACCATGAGCAGCCTCCAACATAGCTCGGATGTCTTCCATATTTTCTCTGTTTTTCGCCCCCGCTTTTCTTCGACTCGAGCTGTTGGTGTCCTGGTGCTCTTGTTCGGTAAGGTCACGAACTCACGGACAATGACGTAATCTGCAGTTGGCTGTTTCAAAATAGCAATGCTGATCGGTTCATGCCAAGTTCAAATCTGATGTAAGTTGCGATGTAGAAGAGTTAGAATCAGTCTTGAAAGTCTCCCTTACCGGAACTTTCTGTATTTCAGAGAGTAAAAGAATGATGATAAAACAAAAATATTACTCTCACTTTCAGTTCTATCAAGTTTCTCACTCACAAGATTTGGCAGATTTGGACACCTGAACCACGAAAGCTTCGCCAACTAATCGTTCGTGAGTTCCGCGATTGCTTGTAACATTTTCGAAGAACGCAGTAAGGACATGTAGTTAACGAATACTTAGAGATGTTTTTGCTGTAAGTTGGGTGGATTTTTCGCACTCAAACGAGGAAGAAACCGTTTCAGATATTCGAAAGCCCGCCTTCCGCATCAGTTGAACACGAGAGCCCGGCCCACTTTTGGGATTCTTCTATAATCTGGCAACTTCACGAGATCAAAATCACAGATGTCCGTTTGACAGCTTGATTCTTGGTGGAACAAGTAACCAGATCGGCGGAGATGCTCTGTTATTCGTTTTAGCGCCGTTTTCTATAATTTCCCGACCTTCAGTTTTCTAGTCACGTTTGCAGCAGAACACATTGTTGTCTTCATGTGAGGGTCGCCACCCTCAGTGTAGTACCATTGGTAGGAAATAGGGGGTTTCAGCTATTGTCGAGAGGGAATTGAATGTCTTGCTTGAATCGGAAAAAAGTACACAAATTAACTAGATTATGAGTTCTTTTTGATAATGAAACATTTTTCACGCATAAATATAGAACTAAAAGTCAGGACAGATATACAATGTAACTCTGGGAAACGTCCCTCCATTTGGGGGCTGACTTACCCCTGCAGTGTACATTAGCTCATTAACCGATTTACCTAGTACCTTGTGCCAGATATTGAAACAGTTCTCATAGTCACTTAATATGACATTTCGGTCAGTCCTGTAAAGTCTCTGTGCGTTACTACGCTCAGCTAATCAAATAAGCTTCTCCAATGTTGTTTAATTCAGATTTAGTGCCGTAGGCCCTGCCTTAATCTGCTGTCTGAGAATTATGGGTAAAAAAGACATACACTATTAACCGAGGTAGGTGACAGGGTTAAGGCCAAGTAGTGCGGGAAAGGGGGATGCAGGTATGTTTGTTTCGGATGATTACGTGATAATTTGCTTTTCATTAGGTTAAAGGAAATCATGCCCGCTCTAGAAGAATAGAACCACTTTAATCCCCTGGAAATAACTTATATTGTGTATTTTCAAAATTTGATTTATGTGATGTTGTTTCACGAGCACATTTTTTTCGCTATTTGTCGCAAACGTCCCTCAGCTAGACCCTGCCTCCCCCATACATATTCTAGTCCATTGAGAACAGAGCTCGACGAAAATAAAACAGCATCAATATGAATTGCAGCTCGTAGTATTTTATATTTTGGCGTCTTATCGCGGCTTTCTTGTATTTTCGTTCGGAACAGTGATATTCGACTGCAGTAGAATTGTAAAGCGGAGGTCGCGTATATAGTTAGGAGCAGCTCCCGGTCCAACCTTTATTAATCGTCGTGTTTGCAGTTTGCATGTGTTACGCTGGCTCGGCCTTGAACTTGGGAAGAAGCACCGACGCTTTCGTTCATGATTTCAGCTAAATAAATCCATGGAGGCCTCTAGTTCTCTCGTAGCAGGTAAGAGATATCATTCACTCGTAGAGTATGCCGCCCATGCACTTGTTTTAGCCCGTTTACAGCGCCCCACCATTTAAAAATCTCTGGGCAAAGTTGGCGTTGATCCAATATGGCGTCTGAAAGTATGAGTGCGTCCAGTCCGTTTGTGGTTGTGCGAATAGTGAAGTCTATATTACCAGTGATTCACACACTCGCTGTCTTGCCCATTCAAGTGATAGGGTGTTAATCATTTCCCATTCTTGTGGATAGTGCATTTTGTACATGCCTTTGTCAAACCATAAAAGTTCAGTGCTCTGCAAAGACAATCGACTCCATTTGCAAAGATCTACTGACTGTATTTCGAATATCGTGAACATACTGGACTCACATGCGCGTTCTAATTCCTTCCCTTCTGTCCCACTTTTTAATAACATCGACAGAAAGCGGGTTTAAGTTAAATACTTAATGAGTTATAATGCATGTGTGGAAATATACATCCCATGGTTTGTAAATAACCAGCATATTCATTGGTCGTCACTCAAACGAGCGGCACGGTATGCAATGCGATACAGAGAGAATAGTTTCATATTTGATACACTGAGAACAATAGTGTTTGTGTTGTCTGTTTAATTTGATTGGTATTTCAAAGTTGCAATTATGCATGGACATACACAAAGGGTATAGGCAAACAAAACACACTGCTGTGCTCACAGGAAAGACATTGCAAGTACTATTATTTTTTCTCACTGCTGTTGTTGAGAAACATTAAAATTTTTAAGAGCTGTGATAAGTAGTGCAGATTTTTTAATACACTGGATGAGGTAGGCAGTTAATAGGTGTGTGGAACTTGCAATTGAGATCGGGCATTGCATTATAATGTGAATCAACCCAGACCAGACTAGGAAATGAACTTACGCTTGGTTCAAGGACTCCAGCCACTTTGACCGGTGTCTAATGGTCAGCTTGTCTGCTCAGTTGGATTTACTAGTACTTTGTCTCAAATTGTTTGAATATTTCATTGCACCATCAATTTGTTCAGTATATTCAACGGAGGCATTGCTGATTTGTAGTGTGTAAATTTGGTTTTAGTAAGTGCAGCCTCACAAGTACTATCCTCCGTGAAATTTAATTGCGGAATAATTATGTGCAAAATTACTGATGCATGTCAAGTATCTTTTTCAAAGTAAAAGACACTCCCATGAACTGAGAGAGAGAATAATCCTCCGTCCCAATAGAAAATGCTGTCATTGACAAGATATCCTACTTTGTCTTGTCAATATAACATGTGCACTTTCAAAAAATAATGCAGTTTTAGTTAGGAAGAAACCTCCCAGCACTATTTTTGATCAGAGAACAAAAGCAGGATACAGATCTTAGGTAGCACTGTTATTGCTACTGTTACATGTATTTTGTCATTGTGAGAACTTTTCTATTTTCACCAGTCTAATTTTCTGAAGGTGACATTGAAGTGCTTTCATTGTCTCAAGTTAGCTAATTTCAGTAACAGTTTCTTTACAGTAAATAGTAAATTTTTGTTGATCATGAGAATGTATGCTTTCGGATATATGAAAATGCTTCTGGCCACAGAAATACTCAATTCATCTTTCTGACTTTGCTGTGGTAACATGTGTCTCTGTTTGTGGTTGCACATCTATCTACATGAGCAACATAAAATTTAAAATTTTTGATGCAGGTTTTTGTCAGAAACCTTGTTGCAAAGTTCTCTTCAATTTGTATCCAAATTGTGTTGACGTTTCATGTGTTTGCTGTTGTTGTCATGCATTATAGCAGCTCAGCAACTGATAAAAAAGAAAGAATGATATAAATCTACTGGCTCAGAATTTTAAATCTGTTGGATATGCCAACAGCTGTGTATGATGCAGTATCCAATTATGGTCATAAATACATATGTGTCACGCTGATGTTATGCACTGTATTGTGTGATGAGAATGTACATGGAAACTTGCACATCTTTCTGTAGACTCCAGGCATAAATCTTTCATATGATAGTATATTACATGTACCTGCCATCACTTTTTTTCTAGGCCGAGTACCACGACAATACCACTTGTTTGCTGATTATGTGGTCTAACAAAATTAAACTCTATAAAAGTTTCGGAACTGAAATGTTTATTGCTATTGTGAAGTGTGTTTTTACTTGTGATAAATGCACTTCATTCATCTAAAATATAGGCGGCGTTCTCCTCATTGAAATTTTCAGCAACATGAACGGCAGAGCTTTGTAGTGTTCATGAGTGTGCACATGGAGGAATAAACAGTCTGTAATTGAAAGGCCAGTGTGTACATCAGGATCTGCATGTGTTCAGAGTAAAAAAGTTCCGGGAATTTGTGCAAGTTTGCCCAAGAATTTCAATTATGTTGACACAAGGGGTACTGGTGACACACTATTACGGCAAAGAGTTCTTGTGAAGCCTTGCCATTTATGCCTGACAGCTAGATTAGCCATTCAGTACTTTTCATAATTGTTGCCTGCCCGCTTCATTGGATTTCCCGATGTGAAGTCTTGATAACTGCCATGATTCTGTACACATACAGTACTGTACGATACATTTTTGAAAAGACTCAAAAAATTCCCCGGTAAATGTGATTCATCATATAGATGTTTTACCAAGCTCCCTGTTTGATGGTTTTCATTGCTGGAAAAATTTAAGACAAAAAATTCAATTTTACACATTTTAAGTTGTCAAAATGTGTATCACTGACACTAAATGTACAATAATATAAGTGAAATAAACATATTAAATTCTTCACATTTCTAAAAGCACAATTATGTGATATTAATGTTTAATTTCAGTGTATATTTATATACATACAACTATTACAAGTTAAACTGAAGGAGCATATTTTTAGGGGCAACAACGTTTATTTCTTCTATTCAATGAGTCTGTGTGTTTCATATTTCCTTTGCATGTGCATGTATTAAAGGATTGCTGTACATTTGCCATCGTCATGTTTGCATACTCTGAATCTACCAGTACATGATTGGCTTCATCCACTGTGTATCATGTTATATCTATATCATAATATGCATATTTGTTTCTTTTTATGATTCTACAATGTATGTATGAATTTTTCGTGTTATGATTGTCAATTTAATTAGCGTAAAAGCTTATGAACAACATAATAGTTTTCAGTAATACAGAGAAACCCACAGTGTTGAATTACAAGAAGAGTGAAAAGCAATGGAAGTCAAACACAAGAAAAAACTTGATGTTAAAATATATTTTATTCATAAACCAAATATTTTCATTGTATCATGTCATCAATATGTTCATGTTATGTAACGTACTGTACATGTAATTACACTGACTGTCAAGAGCGATAGTATTATTCAAGGTGCTACTATAAATTCTAAATTCTATTCTCTTTCAATTCTATTCCAATTTATTCTAGATTCTAAATATAAATTGCCATATGATTATACTTTAGGTAAGAGATTATTGAGGTACTATGCGTTGCCATAGGGGTTGAGGCTTCTGCAAAAAAATTCAGTTTTGTTTATTGGTACATGTTGTACAGGAATATAAACCTCTTTTAAGTTGACACTGGACAATTGAGCTTGTGCCATGGGATTTCATCTTTTGAGAACATGGAAAGACGCAGTGCAAGTGTACAGCATGGTGTGAATCAGCCAAATGAAGAGGATGTGATGGGAAAGATTCACGGCGTAAGAAAATTTCATCCAGGAATAAAGATTATTGAAGTTGAAAAGTCACCTGGGAGTTAAGAAACGTTCAGAAAAAGATGCACAGAACTGTTGTTTGTTGTATGTCACCCTCTGCTGGTCCAGAGGTCAAGGGTCATTATTTTCATCTGCTCTGGTCTACTGGTTACCAAGGTTTCATCCATAAATTTAGTTTTGGATGAAGTAAAGGATTATACTTTGAAGCTCACTGTCTGCTCTCTTTCAAGATCTAGATGAAAGCAGAGAATGTTAACAGGGCTTTTTGTATCACAATATTGAGTTACGACACAAGATTATTGACTTGCGTTTTTTGTGAGCTGATACCCAGAAAGGTATATGCGTATCCAGTCAATAGTTAAAACACTTTTCAAAGCTTGTTTGCTGGTAGCAGCTTGTTACTTCAAATTACCTTTCACACTTTCTTTAAAGGAAACACGAGAAAAAGAAGTTTAAATGTCTAAAATCCGACTGTCTGGGTTGATCCTTTCAACTCGGTGTAATCGGTCTGACGAGATCATGGTAAACATGATGATTGTTTGGCTGGTTTTAAGACTAATAGGGTTACACCATTCAGACTGGGGAGTTATTTGTATCCATGCAATCGTGTTTGGGAATGGAAATTTAGTTGCTTAATGGCCAAAATGTGTGGGAAGTTTCATGAAGTTGACAATTACATGTGTAGCCACCTACATTGTATCTTGTGAAATTATATGCAGTAGTAAACCAATGACATAACGATGCGTTTGGTGGTGTGGACCCTTGTGTATTTTATGCGTGATGTTGTAGCTGCAGGCAAAATGATACTGTATGTGTGTAAGATGTACGCATTGTGAAAGATGATAAACAAAAGCTAACATTTGATGGCTCCATTCAACTTCAAAAGTTGCCATTCCCATGCTACAGTATGTATCATCCAATAAATTACGTTTGTGAAGTACCGGTTACTACAAAACTGTGTAACATAACGATGCGTTTGGTGGTGTGGACCCTTGTGTATTTTATGCGTGATGTTGTAGCTGCAGGCAAAATGATACTGTATGTGTGTAAGATGTACGCATTGTGAAAGATGATAAACAAAAGCTAACATTTGATGGCTCCATTCAACTTCAAAAGTTGCCATTCCCATGCTACAGTATGTATCATCCAATAAATTACGTTTGTGAAGTACCGGTTACTGCAAAACTGTTTTCGCATGACAACAAAGATATCCCAGAGCTTTACATTCTGTCACCTCATTTGTTAAATTATCAAAAAAAGATGCAAGTGCTTCAATCTGGATAGTAATAAATTATGAATACGTTCCTTTGTTTTCAATCAAATTAATCCAGCCTCTCTCTGTGTGTGGGTTTTGTCGGTAGTGATCTGCAAACCCATATGGTGGATTGTGTACATCTCTAATGTGTCGCAGAAAATATAGCAAAACATTAGAAAAGTATTCAAGATTCTCAGGAAATTATATACAGGCACTAGCCGGACTCTTTCCGTACTCTCTCCAATTGGTGAATCTGAAGCCTGGTAATGCAATACAGATCAGTATAAACTGATGTTTTTGTTACACATATTTTAAATGGAAATCATGCACCCTAAAATTGAAACTGTATGCAAATTTTGATAAGTTATGCATGAAAAATATGCAGTTTAGAAATATCAAGTGGAAACATTTACACGTGCATTTCCTTGTGTGTGGGATGATGCACATATTGGATTGTAATTGTACAGTACGCTTATTTCTGGGACGGTTATTCCAACTCAAGTTCCGTCTTTGAGCTAAAGATTCAATTTGTGTGAAATTACCAAGAATGTTGTTTTTAATGTTTGTAAGATTAACTCCAGGCGTAAATGCTACGGGTAGATGGATAGTAAAGTTGGCAATGGTGCTTACTAACACCTACATGTATGTACATTCTGCTCAATTGATATTTTTGATCTGATAAGTCTGTTTCCATGCATAGATAAAATCAGATAACACTCAAGACATAACAGCTGAGATGTACATGTAGCAATAAAGGAGAAAAACACAAAGTAAAGAGACCAACACAATCAAGAGAGATCTTTTATAATCACTAGGTAATGTTTCTCAAGACAAATTATTGGCTGTTTTGGGTTTTTTTGTTGTTGTTTTTTTTTTGGGGGGGGACAAGTTTATCCTCTTTGGTTTATCAAATCTTGGAAAAGTTGTTTTTGCATCATCATGGTACACTGCTGAGTTTGTGATGTACTTAACATGGATAATTTTAGTTTAAATTCAAATTTTATTCAATCCAAGTAGTTCAAAACAGTGGCCGGGAAGGTTTTGAGTAATTTTGCTAACTGCAGTATAACCAAGTGATAGGAAAACAGTACAATACATGTATGTGAGAGCTATACTATTGCGATTTATTTACGTACACTGTTTTACCAGTAATAAATGCTTGTGAAAGTTTGGCTGAAAAGTATGCTTTCTGTAAATAAGTAGTTGTTCCTGGTACTTGGCCATTTTTTAAACGGACAAATCTTGATGACTTTGAAGTGTGATGTATAGATCTACATCATGTATCTGTGTGAGTGTTAGGTACAGATTTTGTACAGTGAAAATGAAACCCTCATCTGTTCACAAGATGTGGCCGATATTTGTACCAGCTGTTGTTCACCAAAATAGATATTGAGTTGTGTCCATACATGTATGCGTGTAACTTCCAAATTTGCTTCTTGCATTCATAATAATTTGAATAATGTCATATGTGATTATTTTGCAGGAAATTTGTTTAATGACAACAAAATTTCAGTATTTGTTTTTGGCCATAACATTTAAGCATGCACCTTTGATAGCTATTGTTGTTTAAAAAAAGGACAAATTGAATTATGTAACATGGCATATTTTTAACTATAGTTGTTTACGTGACAATACACATGTACGTGTCCTTAATGAATACTATCATGATTTTCCTTTCACGAGAGAATATTCCTGAATTTGACATTGACAATACGCAATTATCTTATACGCATGGCATGTATCAAAACACACTAAAAGATTTATGAATTGTTCATAAAATAGTGCATATGTTGTGTTTCATTAATTTTAACCATCTTGACCTGGTGGTGAAATATGGACTTGGCAGGAAAAGGGTTAAATTCATATATGCTTTGTAAAAACAATTTCAGGAGTGGTGCACAGAGGAACAACATGTGTTGACAAATTGAGGACATTGTTTTCACGAAAATAAAAGAAAGTTGGAGTCTTTCATAAATATAGTTATGAAAAAAATGAATATGTTATCACACACATGTTTCTCAGTATGACTAATAATAACAATGGTATTATGTTCCAACTTGATACGCTGTGACAGCTTTGTATATCAGGGTGTCCTGATTTTTTTACACTGATCTCATGTTTAACAAACTACCTCTCTCATTGAACAAGTTGAAAATTTTCTCACTGTTGAGTGATGCAAATTACAATGGGTATTTTGGTGGCATTTCCAAAAGAAGTGGGTGCCAAGCATAATCGCTGTCTAATCGTGAAATGTTTCACAAATAAATACAGTTATTGTACAAATACTTCTATTTTTTCATTTACAAAGTCATTGATCGGTATAGTGACAAGTTGCAAAGCCACTGTGCGACAAAATATTTTTTGTCAATTTATCGCTTTCATTATACATGTAATCCTGTGTAAATGGTTGTAGTATGAAGAAACCAAAAGCAATTCCTTTGAGTGTCCTTTATGACGGTTTCTGTGAATTGCACAGGGAATAAATGTATGGTATGGTACATTTAATCTGATAGAAAAAGGCACGAAATACTCATAAATCCAAGGGATTGCATGGTAATTCCCTTAGAGAAGTCCCTGTGATACACGTGTTACAGAATAATGAATTTCAGCTCTTTTATTTGAATGGGAGATCGGATTCTTACATTTACATGCAAAATGCAAAATACATGGAGTTCGTAGATCCTTTACTTCATAGCTATATTGGCAGTATTGCGGAGAGACAGAGTTCTCTGTTTCACACCCAGGTGTCTGGCAAGCCATTGGCTGAAAAAACTTCACTTTAGCAACCAATTTTGAAATCGTTGGAGACACAGCATGAAATTGAAAAATGAATTCATGTATATTCATGTGTAGTTGTCGCCGTTCAATGTGTTTCCTGTGAAGAGAAAGTTTCATGAAATAAATTTTTCTGAAAAAAAGGACCAACACAACCCTAGTCTATTCATGACCATTGTTGTACATCATAATTTACTCATAATTTGTCTAAAATTGATAAGTCAAGCTATCTTGCAAAAAAATTCATTTGACGTAAATTCAATACTATTATGTGGAATCCCTAATGGGAAGGAGCTACTTGAAGTGCAGATTTTCAATTTTGTATGCTTTTGAAATCATTGAATGTTAATTATTGTTAATCTGTAAATACAGTATTTTAATTATTGTCTGTGTCAAGTAGTTTTAATTTGATCACATGCATCTTGTAGATTGATGCCATTGTTGTAAATTTTGTATGTGACGGTGTTATGCGTGTATTTTATATAGATCTCTCTTGTCATACTATAAGAGCACTTTTTTCCAAATTTACTCTGTGCAGCTGCTACAAATGCATTCCACATGTTACAGTATACTTTGTATACAATACATGTATAATGTACGTAATAATGATGTACATAATTTATTGATATACTGTACACGGTATGTCTTAACAGTACCGGTAATTGTATGGTACATGTATATTATTGTAGGTTATGATAATGGCTTTTTGTGTGAAATCAGCAGCTTTTACTACACATGAATTTTGTTTATGTTATTTTGCTGTGTGTTATCCCTTCCCGCTAAATAAAAACAGTTTTACCGTAAGAGAAGCTCTCTTTAAAGTACTGAATGTTTTAAAAATAGAAGTTCTAAGAGCCATGTGTTTGTCATGGATTATTACCGGATGTTACTCATTGTGTTGGGATCGTTAAACCTCTTTGGGATTAGATGTTTCCAGTGCTATTGTTTTCTGTTGGTAGTGTGTACAGGGAAAAAGTCAGGAAATCAGTCTGAAAAAATAGTCTGAAAAAATAAAGAAGCGAAATTTGAAAATTTTGTTATCAGTCTTTCAAATGAGTTGTGTTTCTACCAGTTGGCGAACGTGACTGGAATGTTTGTTTTAGATACATAAAAACTTACGATATTTATGATTCCTGTTACAGCTGTGAGCTTCTCATTTTGTCAGTATTTTGGATCATTTTTATAGGGTCCTTTATCCAAATTGCGAGAACTTTGAAACATTTCACAGAAATTCTAACATTTTGGTGAAAGTAGACGGGGATTTTTAATGGTTGAATGTTTCCGGAAAGATGCAGAGTACTAGTGTAGTCTTGGAGAATTGGGAAATTTACTTCCAATTCAAACTTTATTTCAGTGTAGTGTAGTGTACCAGTAATTCACAATTCAGGAGCCAAAAGCCCAACCCAAAGTTCCAAGGCTGAATAAAAACACTTGTCAGAGAGGTCTGGGACCACTGACATTTGTTTTGCACGGATCAGTGGATATACCTGGCTTCTTGTCTGGTGGAACAGTGGATGCTGATACAAGATATACTGTAGGTTTACTGTGACTGTCGGATTCAGAGTGTAGCCGGTATCGCAAGACTCCCGGAGCAAGACTTCTTTACAGGGCTACTGGACTTGATCCGGGACCCCTTCCATACATGTACATGTGTTGTACATGTATGTACAACACATGTACCTGTTACACCACTCTGTGAATGAACTTGTCCATATCTATCAGCCTAATGTCTGTCCATAAAACAGGCAGAGAGTTCTCCACAGTTTGATTCAGAGGGACAGCAATTTACATACAATGTAATTTGCACATTCTTTTGTTGTGAAAATGCATTCTTTATATTGTAAGCAACACATGAACAGAATGCTGTATATTATACAGAGTGATGGCCTACCCCTCAACATCCCTTCATGGAGAACCCTGATGTATTTACCTCTAATGCAATGTATATTACATGTGAATAACTCAGACACTTGAAGTTTGTTGAGAGACCTAGATTTTGGTCTTGCAGGAAGAGAATTAAAAAGATATTATCATTTCTATGGAAGGACGTACATCAATGTCAAGGTGAACAAATCTTCTGGCCTACATTCATGGACTGGTAGTTTTTATGACTTGGTTAGTATTTACAGTTTCCTTTGGATAGATAAACAGACAAGTGAATTACTCATCTGGTAGAATGTTGGCCTGTGGAAACTGAGGCTTGGCTAGCAACTGTTTTGGCTCCAATGCTCTAGTCCACACAGGCAGAGTAACTGGCTATAATTTGCTCACCTCAGAAAAGGTGTATATACATGTACATGGATATGAAACATTGATAATATTATCAAAGATTTTACCTCACAACAATTTAAATATGTTATCATTAAACCAGCAAACAAATCATATTTGGTTACTTAATGCTTGAAAAAAATGTTTTCCCTGCCAATGATGTACTTCGCAAATGGACGAAATATTACATGTTGGCTTTTGTAAGAATTCAAGAAGTTATTTGAGTGTTTGTCTGAAGGAGACTAGCTATACATATATCAAAGTCAGCAAACATTGTTTATGTAGTGATTTATGTCCTGCGTCAATTTTTCACACATCCACTGATAACACTGAGAGGAGCTATTCATAGCTTTACCTGAACCATATCGACATGGTGATCAGTAGAATGGCAACTCACGGTACTCTGCAAACCTGCTGCCCAAAGTTTAACCCTTTTCCTGCCAAGTCGGTGAAAATCCGCTTGAAATTCGGTGTAGCTAGAATCTGAGCAGCCACGGCCGTTATCCTGCCAAGGCGGTGGAAATCGGGCTACTGTTTGGTACCCCCTTTCCTGCCTAGTCGACGGAACTACGTGTAGCAAACCCTTGCTCGCGCTAGGGGTCGTTCGAGGACAGGTTTTGGGCGAGGAACGGCGTTTGCTCTCGAAATGGGTTCACAGAGAGTCCAACGACAGGGAAAGGTGCGGAAGCTACCCAGCCAGTCCCCCACCCCGTGGGGGACTGTTTTTTTTTTGGGGACGAGTAGCGTACTTGGCAGGTTAGCACGTTGACGTATTCTAGCGGAGTTTGGGGTAACTTGGCTCTGAGGCACTACATAGATTGCGGCCGAAATTGACCGACTCGGCACGCTAATCTGTAAGGCAACCGCCTAAGACCGCCTCAGCTGGCGGTGCAATTTTTTGCCAATGGTGCGAGACGAAAATCACGGACTTGGTCCTGATTGACGGGAAGTGCGGACGGATTTGACGGACTCGGCTTTCTCGAAGGCAACCGCCTAAGACCGCCTCAGCTGGCGGTGCAATTTTTTGCCAATGGTGCGAGACGAAAATCACGGACTTGGTCCTGATTGACGGGAAGTGCGGACGGATTTGACGGACTCGGCTTGATTAGTCCCTGACATGGAACTGATCCGAACGGACTTGAGCGACATTTGTGAAGGGTAACCACCGCTTTTAACCGACTTGTTACCTTCTCGAAAAGACTACCCACTCAGATGTCGGACGTTGTCGGCTGCACTTGGCTCTAGACGTTCAAGCCGTGCAACGAAACACACCGCCTCAGCCTTGCCATTCAGGAACATGGCCTCAAAATTTGATACCATTGTTCACCGACTTGGCGGCTGCGGTTAGGTGCGTGAACCGTTGTTCACCGACTTGTTACGCCTATGTTGTCCCTGTGAAGTTCGGCTAACGGCCGAGTCTAACGGGAGTTGGCAGACCTGTGTTTGGTTTATACCGTAGTATGACCGACTCAGGTAGAGGTACCTGTCGGTATATTCCGAGTTTTACGCACTCGGGCGTCAATGACGGGTCGTCATCACCGCTGATGACGTAGACGTGCTGGCCACGTTATTTGAAGGAGCCATGTTTGCCCAACGGACGAGGCTGAGACAGCCGTTGACAATTTTGGCATCCTTCATCTTTGACCGCCTTAGTTGGGTAAGCCGCTCGGCAGGCGACGGTTATGACCTAAACAAGCCGCTGAAGCACTGTTTGTTGCTGTACAAGAACGAGACGGCCAGTCCATTACTGCTTAATGGGCAATCTGTCGGGTTGGCTTGTCACCGACTTGGATGACAATACGCCCTGCGCAGGCGTACTTAGAAGGGACATGAGGTTAAAGATACGGGTTTCCCACCCGTACTAAACATGGGCTTGGGGCAACGTCCTTGGGTGGCAGGTGCGCATGCCACGTACCCAGCTGGACGGAATGTCAAGTTGAGATGCTAATGACATTGACTATGTTATGCTAAGTGCTCGATTGATTTGCATCGCAAATGAGTATTATTAGCATATCAAATGGTGCGGACAGGCAATTTACATGACGGGTAGGAATGTCAGCGCCGGTTGGTGGACTGATTGCCGTAGGTCCATTATAATAACAGGTGGATGCATATATTAACACCCCTGCGTCCAATCATGTCCAGGGCTTTGTTTCCCTGTGGCTTTAAAGGGAGGGACCTGCTAGTCTGTCGACACTGTTCCAGACATGAGCTTGACGGACCGCAAAAGTTTTCTGAAGGCGAGCAGACGACTGAAGCTCAAAGATGCAGAGTCTCCGGGCGGTAGTGGTAGCGATCGTTGTGATGTCCCTAGTAAACGTTCTAAGAAGTCGGGCAAGAAACGCTCCCGTAAGGCGAAGCCATCTCCGGCTGAAAACCCAGTGGTAAGCGTAAACGTAAGACCGATCGTTCTGCCGATGAGGATGATGACGAGTCACCGGTTGCCAGTGGTTCTCACCCGGCTGCTCCGGGAGAGACTACTTCACCTGCAGAGACTACATCTGCTCTTGTGGGAGATACTTCACCTGCACAGACTACGTCTGCTGCTGCTAGTGAGACAGTGAGTAATGAGACGGCTGATGCCATTGGTTCTCCCCCGGCTGCTCCGGAGAGACACCACCTGTTGCTACTATGAGCCCTCATCCTGCGTCAGGAGAGGTTCCTGTGCCCAGTGCGAAAGAGCTTGAGTCCTCGTCATCAGCAGAGGCTGCCGAGCCCGCTCCTGCCATAGTTTCGTGTGCTGCGATGTCCCCGCCGAAAAAGATAGTGCGGAGGGTTCGTTATCAGGATAGCCCACCTGATTTTGAGCCAGATATGATCCTTGATGCCGCTACGGGCGAGTTCAGGCCCAGACGCCCAGACGACGGTGATATCACCGCTGAGTCCGACTTGGAGGTTGACGAGGATGCGGCAGAGGACGATGACTTTTATGACAGGCAGTACGTGGTGAGGCAAGCTCTGACGACGATGATGACGCTGCTGCTGTGTTGGCGGAGGACGACACACCTCCTGTCTGGCGTATGTCGGAGACTACCGATGCTAATATATTTGAGGAGACCGATTTTGACCATGAGAGAGGACCGACTTTCACCTTGCCCAGCCACGCCCGTGAGCTCGATTACTTTTTTAAGTTTATTCCAGCTACACTGATCAGATTGGCCAAGGACGAGACTAATAAATACGCCAAATTCCACCAGCGACATATCGCTAGGAAAATAGATAAATACTGGCGTAACGCTGACTACCGAGAGGTGCAGGCGTTCATTGGCGTCTTAGTATGTATGGGTATCGACCGTAAATCATCAGTGGAGGATTATTGGTCTAGCGATCCCTTTCTGAGAAACCAGGGTATTTCTACTGTGATTACCCGCAGTCGCTTTCAGCAGCTTATGCGATACTTTCATCTGGCAGACCCAGAGAACGATCCACGTCGTGATCCTGATGAGGCACGCCGCCGACGTCGGTGTCAGGAGGATCCCCTGTATAAAATCAATCCATGGATGGAGCCCATAGTTGACCGGTGCGTAAATAATTATAAGATGGGTAGAGAGATCTCCATCGACGAGGGCATGGTGCGATTTAAGGGCCGTTCTAAATTTAAGCAGAGATTACCGCATAAGCCTGATCGAGACGGTTTCAAGATATGGCAGCTGTGCGACTCCACCACTGCATACATAGCTAACTTTGCACCGTACCTAGGTGTGAAATATCGGGATCGGACTGATGGGAGACGGCAGGAGCGAGGTGTGGTGAAAAGAATTACGATGGAGCTGGTCCAGCCATTCTGTGGATATAATCACAGCCTATTCTGTGATAGCCTGTTTAGCACGGTCGTTACTGCTAGAGAGCTGATGGAGACCGGGATCTACATGGTCGGGAGTTTCAACCGCCGTAATCGTCGCACCATGCCCCCTCAATTAATTCCGCCGGGTAAGAGGAAGCGCCTTCCTCTGTCTGTTGGGGATATGAAAGCCACGACCAGAACGGACTCTCGTCTTAACATCACTGCTTATCAGGATAGTAACGCTCAGGTGCTGATCTTGAATACGGTCTATCCACCCTTGGAGTGCGTGCCAGTGGGGGAGGGAGACGAGCGGCGACAAGTGCCTCTGTCGCTGTATAATTATCGCCGGTACATGGGAGGCGTCGACCGAGCCAACCAGAAGCGCAAGTACTTTCACACTGGGCGCAAGAACCACAGATGGTGGACATATCTGGCATGTTACCTGATTGATGTTGCCCTGGTAAATGCATATATATGCTTCAAGCATGTACACCCTGATAGTAAGCTGACCCATAAGATGTTTCATCTGCGTGTCGGAAACAACTCATTGGCGGTTATTGTGGGCGATCGCAGCCCAGTGTGAGAGAGGTCGAGGCCACTGTTTCTCTTGCCTCGTACATCAATCCACAAAATCAGCCGATGCACGTTGTCAGCCGTTTGGAGGGCGGCAGAAATGCTGTAAAGTATGTAGCAGAGAGGGTAAGACCACTGCGAGCGGACGACTGTCTGAGACGTCCAAAGGATGTAGTCTGTGCGGGTTCATCTTCACGAGGGCGAGTGTTTTGCGGCTTTTCATCATCGCATGATGCTACGAGGTAAGAGGAGCATTGGCGTGCAGACCTCTACTCACACAGCCCCGACGACACCCATCAGCAAGAGAACCCGACGTAAATAACGGACAGGGGACAGCTTCGCCTAACAGTGGCTTGACTGTATTCTGAACACGGACCATGATCACATTTTGAGCACGGTTGTGCCGTTTGTTTGTGCTTTACGATCCCGCTGATTGTAAATTGAAACACGGATTATTTTGTACAATCCCCCGATTGTAATCTTTGTAACACGGACCATGCACTCGGACGTCGAGAACAGACTCTGAGATTTATTATTCGGCATAATGTAAATTATTCCCGAATAAAATACTATCTATGGATCGCATATTTTCGTTTTGTTTTGTTTTGTTTAGACGGATTATTTTGTACAATTCCCCCTATTATAATTTTTGAAACACGGATCTGCCACCCCGATTGTAATTTTTGAAACACGGACCATGCACTCGGACGTCGAGACAGACTCCGAGATTTATTGTTCGGCATAATGTAAATTATTCCCGAATAAATACTATCTATGGATCGCATATTTTCGTTTGTTTTGTTTTTACCCCCACTTTCGTTTTTGGCAGATCCGTAAGGACGCTATAGTAATGGATGAACGTGCGTTGTATCACGTGGGAGGGCACAGCCCAACGGAGGCTGTGCTCGTGCGACGTAGACGTTGTACCAACCATCTGTCGTTGGGGTTAGTGCATAGAGCAGTTGCACTGTCCAGAGCTAAGGTGGTACAAAACTGCACCTTAGTAACAACTGCACAACTAACGTGTTAGGAAACGGTAACACTAACGAGCTAAGTGTTCACTGAACTGGCCAAACTACGTACACGCCTTCCTTCAATGGCGGAACTATGTCGTTGACACTACGTCAAAGCAGACTGCAATGTGCGACTCTTCCAAGTCGTTCAAGGTACGTGGCCAAGTGACACAACCCAGGGGAAACAGGACAGGTTTGAGGGTGCTCCCGCACCCATAGCACTAACCCCTGGGTCTTCTACTAACCCACGAGAGAGGTGACGTTTCCCCGGTGTGGCCGTGCGTGCCGGCGAACGAGCTTTACTTCCGCGAAAGTAAGCTAGAAAAGGGCATAAAAGTGCACGTCCCCCGGGGCAAACAACGCCCGTGACCTCGTCATTTTCTGGACACAACCTCATCAGCGGTTGCCCCTCTATACGGGCATGCAAAAATTTTTGAAGTCTAACACGTATATGGTCGGTAATCGTACCCCGAAATGCGGTATTTTCCCGCCAAATGCCTGGCAGGAAAGCGTGCAGGAGAGCCTATCTTCTGTAGACACGGAAAAGGGGGCCGATTTTGACCGACTTGGCAGGATAACGGACAGGGGCGCTCGGCAGGAAAAGGGTTAATGCTCCATTAGCTGTAATTTTAGTGTGTTTTAATGTTTTTGTCTCAGTGTGTAAAGTGTAAGTTCCCATTCTACTCCTGTAAATGACTATACAAATTTACACAGTTCTACTTGTCGCTGCTGCCTGCATTACAGTTGTACATGTCATTTTGAATGTTAATATTAACAACTTACATGTGATTTTAGTGCAAGCTAGGAATGCATTTGTTAACTAATGTTTTATACAGTGTTTTATACAGTGTGGCATTACGTTGTGGAATGTGTAGAAAAGATGAAGATACATACATATGTAATACCGTAATACCGTACTCGTCCGAGTATAAGCCCCTGCTCGTGTATAAGCCCCCCTACTGATTTTAGAGGATTTTAGAAAATGCATTACATCCGTGTATAAGCCCCTACCCTAGTGTAACTCAAATACAGAAAGGTTAGGAGAGTATATTTGGTCATTTAACCTTGTAAAATTACTTTTAGATAATAAAGAAACTATTAAAAGATGTTAAAACAATGGGAAACTGGAGTTCCCTTGACAATATCGTAAGGAAAATGACACGCCAGTACTATCTTGATTCTTTGACCCTGCTCACCCCCGTCGCCTAAATAGAATAGTCTCACTCACGTCCGCCATTGTTTATTTTCATTCATGGCCACGATGTTTTCATGCTTGAAACATGCAGTTTCTTTTGTTTGAAGCAATTATCCTTTCATTTGTGAAGACTTTTCCTGGTGACTATTACGATTTTCACTGCTATGCTGTTGTTTTCACAAGATGTAGACAGTTTGATATTGGAATATTGAGTTGCCTTTCCGTGTAGGCAATGCATGCCTGTTCACATTACTGTTGATCAGCAGCATACATGACGTCTTTGTTTCAAGTTTGAGTTTTTTTTCGACGCTGAAATTTCACCAAAATGTCACTTCTGTATTCAGAGATTGTACAATCAGTTTCTTTGGATGTGTAAGTCGATTTTGAAAGCGATAGAAAGATCGAGTGGTGTTGAAAAAAATCGTGCATAAAATTAGCATATTGAAAGCAATAGAAAGATCGAGTGGTGTTGAAAAAAATCGTGCATAAAATTAGCATAAATTAAGCGTCCATGCCAGATAACATGGGGTTGCTCGAGTATAATCCCCTCCCCTAGTTTTACCGCTGTTTAGTGTTGCCGAACCGGGGGCTTATACTCGGACGAGTACGGTAAGTGAAAAATGACAAAAATATTATCAAATGTTACAGCTGTTGTTCTGTAAGTTACTTCAGTGCCTGACAGACACAGCAGACTTTGACACAATTTGAAATTATCCTTTGTAGCTACTGTACATGTAGCTGTCAAATCTCTTCGCTGTAAGAGTACAATTCCCAAAATTTTCCGCTCCAGACTGTATGGTCTTAGCAAATGTCCAGTAAGAGTGACTATCCCACCACTGTTGTAGGCACACGCAATTCCACAAGTTGTTGCAGTGCATCCTGGGTAGAAAAGTGAGTTCAGTTTGATAGGTAAATTTCATCCATAAAAGTTAAATTGTTTACTAAATGTATTGTACCCTATTTGAATCTTAATTACCTATAGTAATCTTGGATTCCCCCATAGCCATTGATTTTCGGTTTTCCTTATTTAGAAATTTCTTTTGACCAAAATTTTCCAGAGAATGAATTTCACTTGGCAATAATAAAACATGATGTAGACCATCATGTATTATTTGATTACTAACAGAGTGCCCTCTGGCTTTTCATATTTCTTCACTCTTTGTATCGATTTAAAATTTTTGAAATTTCCTTGAGTCAACATTATCCCTTTTCCTGCCAAGTCCATATTTCACCACCAGGTCAAGATGCTTAAAATTAATGAAACACAATGTATTCCATATGATGTATTTTCACATATATACTGTACATTTGAAGGCTGTTGAAAACATAATACTGTAAAGTTGATTATTTTTGGACAAAAGATACTATAACATACCAAGCCAAGTGGGTGAAAATACGTCATGGTTTGGCTCAATACAGCTTTTTACTGACTTGGCTGATGGGGAAGTGATACAGTTATTACTGTCTGGCAGGGAAAGGGTTAAACCCCATTACATATACTGTATTATGTAAGATTTTCTTGATTCAAAATAAAAAAAATGATTCTGTGGCACATTAAATTGACTTTGAAAGCAGTTCAAGTTCAAGTTTTAATTTAAACAAACCCAGTGTATAGAGTGCACACTTATAACAAGAAGAGCGTTTGTTACTTGCTAGAATGGCAAGCACTGTACGGTCATCGACATGGCGCTGTATGCCTGCTATGTGACATGTCCAATATTTGTCAACCTACAGACATGTGCACATTTTCCTGACATGAGTAGGCGGGTGCATCAACAGTTCAGGCGCTGTGTAATTACTGTATTGCAGCTCTGTCAGGTGTACGTAAACCCAAAGTAAATATACAAGGTACACGAGCTGTGCCTGTACTTTATATTGCAATTATATTATGTTTAAATGATTGTAATTAGATTGCATGATGTAATATTGAATGTCTATCATCTTTCAAGTCTTTATTTCACTAGGCCTGATCTATGTGTGACAATAATTGATTGAGGTACGATATAATCGATGTGTTTATTCATCGATGGGGGACTTGCTGTGAAATATATATGTGTAATATTTAATATTGCATTGTATGTATTTCTAAGTTGTAATGTAAACATTATTACCAAGCAACATATAAAGACTGGGAGCCCATGTCCATCGTTGGAGTTGGGTTGATATGTTGATTAAACGTTACATATGTATTCTGTGGAGGTGGATATCATGTGTCTGTGTATTTTCAGCAAAAATGAAACTGTAACATTATTTTAAAGTCTATATGCATAATACCTGAAAGTATTCTGTAGCCGGGTAAAGGCTAAATTTTTCATCGTCAGGGACGGCAATTTGTCGCAAAGGGTCATAGTTGGTGTAACAGGGAGGAAGTACTTTTGTTTTCTTATGATATTTTTGTTAATCTTTCCATCACTTGTTTAGCAGTAATGGATCTGAGACGCCGAGGGAGTTGTCCAAACACCAGGCTGGTAATCATTTAAACAGGCATGGGGTTTATGTATCATTATATCGGAATATGAATAGATTGGTTTAGTTGAAATAGCTTGTGTATTCTTTGCTTCTGCCAAGTGTTCAAGGTGTATATGTGTAATTGGCTGTTGAAAAGCTGCTGATGAGAGTTTAAGTATCTTTTGAATAACTTTGAGACAAACAAGTATTTAAGAAGGTGTTTCATCTTGTCATGTTTAGTCATTTATTTGATCTGGTTACATAACTGTTTTGCATTGTCTGGCTTGACAAAGGAATAATCTGGCGGATGCGACGCCCCCTCAGGAGGAAAAGCCAGGTTTTCAAGGTGTCCTGTGTCGGCATTTGACAATCCCTCACCTAACAATGCTAAAGGATGATGATAAGATTGACTCAAAGTGGCCGCAAGTTCTATCGGATTTTCCAGCGTCTGCCCACTGTCTGTCTGGTTCTAGCTTTATACATAGTTGGTTTCTTTCTAATTAAAAAGTCTCTGATTCTCAGCTGCTGTGAGAAGCATCTTCAGTAGTGTAATAGTTTTAAAATCATAAGTAGCTTTGCCGGATAGAATGTGTGCAGTGTCACTGTACAATCCTGTACAGTCTGTGGTCTTAGGGAGTATGGTGTACGTGTGCAGTCTTATGTATATATACCGGTAAAACAATATAATATAAATGTAGGACAGTATCTTAAGAAATGTGAGTCATTTCTCTGAAAGATTTTGAATATCTAAAGTAAAGTTATACGCAAGTAAATACGGCTCTGGAATTCTGATGATGTGACAGTTATTACCTATATTTACTGTTACATCATGTTATCTATCTGTATCTGTCTGTCAGTAAACACAACTTCTGTGTTTAGGAGGGGAGCGGGTTTGGCTGTATTTCAATTACTGTGTTCAAAAATCACACTGCATGTTTTCATATCAATACATCTCAGTACACGTTTTTATGTATCGCAAAATTTCACGCTATATTGTTTGGTGTGTATCAGGCCAGTACACCGACTCTACACCAGCATTCCTTTGACATACATGTGAATCAGTGCACAGGTAAAATAACGTAACAATCATTTTGGATACACCTTCATTTCATTCTGCTGTCTGCATCATTGTTGAGTTGGCGCTGAATAAAGATTGATTATAGAGGGGGTGCGGGTGTGGTAGCGTACGTGTGATTTTATAGCAATGTAATTACCAATTGTTGGTATGGTGATACAGAAGGAGACTTGGTTGGATTTTCGCACTTCCAAACTTTTGTTTAGGGGAGGGGAGTGGAGGGGGATTGAGGCCAAACACCATCAGTTGTGTTTACCATGCGTATGTTTTAATTATCCTCATCCCTTAACTTCTCACAATTTTTTCACATTTAACATTATTGCCATTGTGTCCCAGTCATGATGCATTAGTATGTTTTGGGACTTTGTCTGAAAAAAAAAAATTACCGAAGCTCCAATTTGTTAATGGAAATTTCATTGCACAGGCACAACTGTATGAAATTGTCTTCACTATCAGTACTTCATCCGCAGTGTACCAACACTCAGGTATTTGAGGTATTTCAAAGGTTGCATGTACCCACATACAGAGACATGATACATGTACTTGTAGAAGTCATTCTGAGAGAAGACCTCTACCAAAAGATTTAATATATCATGTGATTTTGAGATTAAATGCACTGTACAGTGTAATGTATGTATGTCTGGTAGGACCTTCAGACCCCTGACTTTACCACTGTGCGACAGCAATAGACAATAGTCGTAAAAGCTCATACTATTGATGATGCGTGTCTCAGTTATGTTTTCTAAGCTAATGATAGCAGGAAATGTAAGTATTTAGGTCTGAGTCACCCTACTACCAACTTATTTTGAAATTTGATAACATTGTGATCAATATTGCTATGCATGCAATGGATGTTATACCATACGTACAGTACAAACAAACCCAGTACTTTGTGAAGTGACAGACACCCATTCATGGTGTACATTAATCTGTCTACCGATGATGTGAACTGATACATATTTTTCTGACAACTTGATTAAATCCTCTTTGCAATTCATTTTCAATTGCTTTCATGAGTGGTATACATGTACATCATATATATTTGAAACTTGAATATCACTAGTATTAGAGGATATATTTTTTGTATCAATAGTTAGGACAAACCAGCAATACATTTATATATGATCACTTCTGTTTTAACGCCCAAGCTTTTAATGATTGTAAATGTGTCACACAGCTATTCAAACTGAAGTGAGGACATGGAACAATAGCAGGGGTTAAAGGTCATGTGAATTGTGCCATAATTTTCATATGAATAATACTTTATGTATAAATGTATTTGGAGCAAGTGTGTACATGTACTGGTGGCTATCACTCGGTTTGTACGTGTGATGATACAGAATGGTAGGGTAACAACCCTTCAGAATGTAGGTAGCAAATCATAGAGAAATATTTTCAGTTGCTAACATGATATTGTTTGAAGGAACATGAAAATAACCATGCATGCTGTGTTTTCCAAATATTTCTGCTTTTTGTCTGATCAATGGAAATGAAACTATGTGCAGACTGGAAAGGATGGATATGTATCGCAGAAGCAGAGGCAAAAATTCTGACCAACAATAATTTTTGTCCAAGCTCCATGCAAAAAGAATGCATGTTAATTCTGTGAGGAAGAATAGAATTTTCCAGGTGGTAAAAAGCATGATTAGGAAGACTCATTTGGTCCCCTTTTAATTCAAAGTGTATCCATGTGAACAATAGACTAGCACAGTATTGTAAAGATTTGAGATTGTATCAGTTTCCCAGGTGCAGTTTACGGTATATGTAAATTAACTGACTTTTCATCATTGTTGCTTCGAGCTGCGAGACCAAAAAGAAAGAAGTTGCAAGTTACAGTTACTGCAGCTTTAAGGGCAGCAAACAATGAAATTTTACTACTTATATAGAATTATGTTGGAGGAGTTCCCCTTTAGTCTAGAAATTCAATCATATAATGTGACAACAGAAATCCTGGAGTGCCCTGACCATATGACCTACATTACAGTGGTATGTTTCTAATCCTCGGCAAAAAACACTGGCCAACCACTCCCCCTCGTTTTGTTAACTTTGCTCATTTGTATCAATCAGCCTTGAGGCAGTTACTAATATTTGTGTCAACTGAGACTTTGCAAGTCACTGGGGTCTGATATTAATGTGCTACAAGGAGTCTTCAAGAATTTAGAATGTTTCAAACAGACTTACAGGAAGGAAATAAGCAAAACACTGCCAGCTCCGCACATATCGAAATAATTGGTCACCAAAATTCAACTTTTCATCACAGACAACAGAAGCGCATCGTCACAAACCATGCACTTCTTTACGGCAACAGCTTAGCGCTACCTGTTAAGAGGTGATTTTTGCATCAGTCAGCAGAGCGGAAATTATGCTCTGGTTCACAAGAATGCAGAAGCCAAAATTGCTTCTACTGTCATTGATTTCTTTCAATTCCATGATGTACACCTGTATGTGGTGTTACTGATAAACGTGATGTGCATAAAATTGCCAATCATAATTTGAAAGAAACCTGTATGTGACAGCATACGGTTTTAATTAACTGGCGTAATGAGTTTTATTAGTGTGTATACTGACACAGTGTATTGACTGAAAAGAAGCATAAATGAATACATAAAGTACTAACATAGTATTGCAAAGGATTTTTCAAATTGGAACATTATGAAATTTATCTGAGAGATTTGATGTCAGACGAAATTCAAAAGGTAAATTCAAAAGGATTGGAAAAATGCTAAAGAGATAAATGTCCCTGCACAAATTGTATATTATTTTTTTGATCTGAATGAATATCATGTAAGGATGAATCACCATGGTGATAATTCATTGATGAATGTTCATGTCATGTGTATGTTTAATCAATAATTTCACCAGTTCTTTCATTCGTCATCCATCTTTTGTCAAATGTGTGAAAATTATCTGGGCTATCCATACGTGACTAATGAAATTGAATTGAAATTAAATGTTCAATTTAGCCTCTCAGCACATACGATATTTACAGAGAAACCATTCTTTTTCTTTCAGAAAACATCGAAACTAAACTGTAATTGACACGCTAGCTCATGTATTATCATAGGTTAACTGTATTTGTTGAAAATATTCATCGTGTAAGATTAAAGTTTTGTATTTGAACGTTTATTTATAGTGAATATTTATATTCATAGAGAGTGAGAGAGACATACACACATACATGTACATGTCATATACAACTGTATTATACATGTATATAATGTGATGTACATAATATCTTTTTTGCATTTCTACACTTGCAAGAGCCTTTAGCTCATCAGTTTATCAAGTTTAAATAGTCTCTCTTTCTGTATATATATATATATATATATATAGATATAGATATAGATATAGATAGATAGATAGATAGATAGATAGATAGATAGATAGATTAGATATATATGTTAACTACCATCACAAGGAAGTCCGTCTTCAAATTAATGATTTTTTACAGTTTTCAATGCTGGCTACACTCATCTTATCGTTGTGTTTGGCTGAATAACACTGCTTACTGTACAAAACAAATTTGTAGTGAGAATGTAAACTGGTTTATTCTTGTGAAAATAGGTATTTATCTAGCTCTACTTCAGCATCGAGCACTCTACTCCAGGTGATCTTGTAGATGCATACTTATAGTGCTTATACAGTATATCAACATTATACAGTACTTCAACATTACATGTAAACAGTACATCAACATATTCACACTCAAGGTACATACACTGTACATATATGTTTACGGTCAATCACACAGTCATGTAATGCAGTCTCCTGTCACAGGACATGAGATTGTGAAATCATTGGAAAATTTGCATCTTTACAGTGTGTTATGTACATGTAATGTCAAAATTAAATTGTTCTCTCGATTCGTCGAGGTGTACTTTTTAACAATCAAGATTGATCAAAGAGAAAATTTGAAGAAATCTTTGATGTATAGCAATTTTATTCAATGTATTCATATCCTGAATACCTTTTGTTGTTTGTTTTCAAAACTACTGACCAAGCTGCAGAGTCATCGCCAAAAATTTTCTGATTTTATAATATATCATAAATTTGTAGCACTATAAAGATTCATGTGTCTTTTCCATTGGTCACTTCACATTTTGGCAATTATTTTCAACGCCATTTGTTTTTCTATAAAATATTTGGTACTGACTGAATTGTAGTTTACTGCAACAATCTTTGCAGAATCACTGTGATCAGTGCAGAATCACTGTGATTGGTGACAGTTTGTCACATGATAGTTTGTGTGATGTGTAATTGGTTCAGAAAGAAACCAATAAAAGAGGACCCTCACAGGACAGAGGAAGTAGTTACCCTGGGGTAGTTACAGACTGAGTATATGTACAGTTTCAAATTGGTTGCTCAGTCAGGTAAACAATTGACAACAAACAGCAGTGCTTGTTAATGAACCTTCAAACTCATTAACATATTAACATGGAGAATCCAATTACTGAAAGAATGTGTGCCTAATAAAAGTAGAAAAGTTGCCATCTTATGTAAGGATGACATAATTTGACATCTCAGTTAACTTTGCCTGCCACAGCCATTATCTACCTTCTTGCCAAGTCAGTAGAAAGTGTTACCTAAGAGTACTCGGCATGTCTAGTGTACAAGAAAGTAACACATTTGTTCTCAACTTGGCAGTTTGAGCCCCTTGGAATCTACCATAACATACATTGTAGTGCACATCACTGGGCCTATCAATGCAATTTACACCAAATTGCAGGATTAGAGTTTTCCTGTAAGATGAACCGTATGTTAACTGTTTTATCTTTATGTTAAGTCAGCTACTGCACTACGTTGGTCTTCCATGCATAAAGCATACAACCAGTCATAGAATTCTAGTCTTGCTGCCAAATTTCATTGACATTACACAGGGCTGGTCTATGGCAGCAATTTAATATGGGTGATTGTTTGATTACAGGTGATGTAGGCCAAGGAGCTGCGCCTTTATCGGTTACCTCCATAGCTTCAAGTACCACACCACCCAAACGCAAAGACGGCAACTCAAGCAACTCGCTGTGCCAGGTGTGTGGTGATAAGTCATCAGGATTTCACTATGGAGTCTTAGCCTGTGAAGGTTGTAAGGTAAGAACTGTCTCCACTTCAACTAGAACAGTAGTGATACAAAATGGCCATGATCATGGTTGGCCCAATTTTTCTGATGAAGACATGCAAGTTTCCTTAGGGAACCTTTCATAGGTTTGGAAAGCAACTGGAACCCCCCCCCCCCCCCCCCCCCTCCCCTTCAATTGTGATGATGTAACATTGTTATGTGCTTTTGCTTGGAAGGTTGCATCTGATTGGTATAGACTGTTGTTACTTACAGCAACTTAAGGAGTCTGAAACTGGGGCTGTTCTGTACCTGATTGGCTGTTTGGAAATAATTCACTAAGTAAGAGCTATAAGATTAAGCTAACCCAATTTCTAAAAGAGACACTGCTCATTAGCCCACATTGTTATAAGTATAAGTTAAGTATTCTTTGTTTTTTTGCTACCATGATAAAGTACAGACCAACTGTATCACATTTGAGGATATCCTTTTCCAAGATGGAGTTATCTACTGCAGTAAAATTTTACTGCAGTGACTGCCATGAAGTGGGGTACTACATGATATTATGTATTGCATGTGAAAACACAGCTAAAATTATGCTACCTACAATGTTATTGTTACGCAATCATGCACCAAGTAACATAATCGGTTTGCCAGCCACATTACCAGTAGTGTTATAGTTATATAGAGAGTGTGGTAGAGTAAATTAGTCATGTTTCATTGTTTGTCCCAGGGGCTGACAAGGTGTATCAGCTAACAATATATGTAATACAGTTATAGGATACACAATATCGGGTGATATTTTATACGGCACTTGTGTAAGATCTATCTTGCTTGAGCAAAATCACAATTGCAATGGAAAAGTCTTGTACGTAGTGATATTTGATGCAAAAATGCAAAATTATGCAGACGTTGCTCATACATTTTTGAGAATAATTCTTCTCATATAATTTTTATCACTGATCATATGATAATATTACTTACTGAAAATGTTAAAAATTTGATAGAAATATATCATTTCTGTAATAAATTATTTGTTCATTTACATTGATATGAATATTAATCGTAGAATCCAAAGCTGTTACATCCTATCGCAAAATAAACCTACAGACCAAAATTATGTGTGAAAAGATGTTGCGTCTGCTTTATATTGTATTGGAGTTCACGGTACAATTGCGCTGCATGCCATAAATTATTTACAGGGATGTCAATTCTGTTGTAATTTTCTTTGTACCAGTATATTATATGTACATATAAACGGTATTGCTTGTTATTAACCAGCTTTATGGCACAGAAGTTATTTCTTTGACTAGGTCTACAGTCTCCTTGTTTTGTCAAACCATGGGGTGCATACATCATTACATGGCGGTAGAACAAAAGGTTAGATCATCTGTGAATATAAACGGGAAACTATTGGCTGTAAATGTAGATTTAAATTGATCGTAGGTGATTTACAGTGAGGAATGTAATGATAACTGGCAGCATAACTGTTGTAAATTATCCACATTATGAGGGGCTGTGTCAGACTATGCACACACAGACATATGGTAATTATACATTACCTACAGTAGATACAAAGGTTGTATCATCCAGAGAGACAGAGATACAAATACAGTTGGTTCATAATGTACCATAGATCCTGTGCTTTTCATAAGGGCAGTGCAGTAGTAAAATTTAGCAAGGTTCCCAAGCCATGTTTACATTGAGGTTTCGTTCCCGTAGCTCACTGTAAAACAAGTGTTTTAAGCTACTGTATCGTCCCTTTTCAGCTAATTTAGCTAAGTGTTTAAAATCATTAATTTAGATGCCACTAATTTAAACTTTTCCCCCACATTTACAATGTACTACATGTACATGTATAGTCAAAATGTCTTATCAGCTGTAATAATTAAAAACTTGCTGATTGCAATGAAATCCAAAATTGTTAAAAAAGCATGCAGCTAATTCACAGTGTTTTACAGTACTGTATGTGCAGCTGTACAATATTACCTAACAGCAGAAATGGTGCAGGGTTTTCCACCACATTTACCAGTGTGTTAATCATAAGCAAAAACTCTGAAAATCGGTGGATATATTTATTTTGGGTAGCAGCTTATGTACAGTTTGTTAAATAACATTACTGTACTCAATTCTCATGTTGGTGTTGTGTTTCTGTAAACTCTTTCTGTATTGAAGGAAATCAATTCTCTATACAACATAATCCTTACATGCACATGTGGAAATCAACCAGAGACACATGTTCCGTACAGACAACAGGTCTCCTATGGGGCACTGTGGTTTATTTGGCTGTCACAAAATACATCCAAAATATGTGCTAATGCTTTTTGCCATACATGTATAAGAGTACGTGTACATGCACATGCTTATTCAGTGGTGTCAATTTCATTCACACTGCCAGTATGTTTTCTGAATGTTAAACAACAACATGCATTCCTCTGTACATAAGCATCCAAAAAATCAGACTTGTGCTGGCTCCTTCAAAAATCAATAAGTAGAAGGCCATAACATTCCTTATTTGTGTTTAGCAAATGACAAAAATGTCAAATTTACCGTGTTTGACATAAATGTCACAAATTGCCATGGTCATGTAGCATAGGAGAATTTGTTCGGTTTTGTGGGGAAAAAAGCACATTTTCATTGCATTATCTGGCAAAGTAAATATTGAATAGAATATTTCAAGTTCCACGGGCCCTTACCAATCATTTAGGACAAATCGTTACAGTTACCAAATTTGGCACCATGCAGGAAGTTCATCAGTTGCCAATTCAATTACAGCTCTGTGTTACTGTGAACCATACATGTATGTCAATGAAAATTCTATCTTTTTTGTTGATGGCCAACAGTCAACTATAAAGTAACATTGATCTGAACAAGGTTACAAAGGTTTGGATAGAGTTAAACAAAAAGTCTGAAGTTTTAATTTCAAAATAAATTCTGACAAGATCAATGAGTATTATAAAACAGATTTATAACTGCCAGCTACAGTATTGATGAGAAGACAATAGCTTGGCATTGTGATTACAACAAAAACTAAGGATACAAAAAACTACTTAGATCATGGTCTTGTTGTATCAGTGCTGAAGTAGCACTGTTGTATTGTTTATCAAACAAATAAAAATATTAAATTGCTGTTTCAACTCTTTAAATCAGCCCATCGCGAGAAATCAATTTAACTGCCAAGCTCAATACAAACAAAAAGGTCTTCCATGGTACAGTACATAGTTGAGATCACCGGAACATGAAGACATCTTTGTCTACTAGTAAATTCAGACAAAAGTCAAAATTAAGGCATTTTGGGGATGTCTGTCGTGCACTGCATTGAGCGATTGTAAGCAGACTGGAAACATGTTCAGCGCGTCCGCTAAGTGCACAGAACTAAATTTCAACCTGTGCAGTGCAGTGCATGCAAGTGGTACAAATTATAGTTCAGCGGCACAATTTCACTCAAATTCACACGTATTGGAATGATTATTATTCACTACATAAAGTACTGAATGTGTCGAAGTATATTTTTCGTAAAAATTGTAAAATCTTCTCCTGTTTTCTCTCATGTCAATGTAAATGTTATGAGGTCAAAGGTCAAATAGAGCCCAGTAACAGGTAAAGTTAAATGTACTCTGCATCAAAGTTATTGGATTCACATCCTCTGATACCGAAACTTACTGTACGACAAACTCCATAGGTTACAGGCACAGGTGTATAATAATATTTAATACATGTATGTGCTTACAAGTTGAACAGCAGCATAGGAAGTTCATAAAATATACTGTACAACTGTAGCTCACAAAATAGATTACAGATAACTGAAAGTGCATCATGATCAAATGCTACAGCTGATTGGGCTTTTAGAAGATGTTTGAACCGAAGAGAAATTACGTCAATTTGCTTCATAGATATTGCACCACATCCTAAATACTAGTTGGTTGACATTCTGTGTATTGATTGTACATGCATGAGAACCATTTCACACACAAAAATCAATCACTCTTTTTGCACACAGATTTGACTTTCTCTGCGTATATGTAGGGATTTTACATGAAATTGATAGACAGCTACAATAATAATCAATTATATATCAAAAGAAAGCTCTCTTCAAGACCAATTGATTGCATTTTGTTTGATGAAAATCGGTTCAGTACATGCAGAGATATGTCCTGTTGATTTGATAAAAAACTTCTTCCCATTTAGAAATTATGCCATGGTAGACACCTGTAGTTATCATAACCACCAGGTGACCCCATTTTGAACATTGTTTGAGAAAACTAGAACTGCAATTTCTTGTGCTTTTTGCAATAACTCAAGCATTTCTTATTGAAAATTGATGAAATTTTTTGTGGATATTGCTGACGAAATGTTCAATGGTTTTTAATTTTTATAAATGAAAAAGGTTATTTAGAATGCTGTTTACAAGGTAAAAAATAAACAATACCTGTAAAAAATCAAATGATACCTGTGACATTGATCGCTGTATGCATTATGTATTGTGAACATCAACAGAAATATGATAATCATATTCCATCATATTTACTTTGCATATATGAAAACAGTTATTTAGATTTATATTTACAAGGTAAACAAATAAACAACAATACCTGTAAACAATCAAATGATACCTGTGACATTTTAGAACTTGATTTGAATTTAACAAAAAATTCTTTTAGATTTTTTTTAATTTGAACTTCGAAATTTTTTTAAAATTTTTTTGTGTGATTACAACTGTTATTAAATGATTATGAAATATGTCTTATTAATGTAGATTTTAAGTTAAAACAATTACAAGAACTTTTCCAAAAGTCAAAAAAACTTCGTTCTCAACCCTTTGTCATGCCGTAAAACAGCAACACGCATTTATAGAATGAACAACTGCATTTAACTGGATGTAAAGTTAAGCTGCCCCCGAAATAACATAGACCCTCGAACATGTCGAAGTCAGCGGTCCGAAATACAAACCAGTATAAATACAACTTTTCCAAAGTCAGGGACACCATCAATGAGGAAAGAACAATTAATGATCTATGGCTTTGTTCTTCAGAGAAAACCAAAATAGTCCCCTTCTCGGGAACTAAAGATCGAAACTAAAATTTCAGTATAGTATCAGCAAAGTGTGGTGCACGTGCGTATGCCTACAGTTGTACACTGCAGTGCAGTGCTGGCTTGACAACTTCTCAGTGTCTATCGAAAATATCACCCGGAAGTCAAACTACTTCGAACAAGATAACGTTTGAAAGGGTAAAGTATATTTCTCTAGATCCTTGCGTTAGATAAGAAATCAGACAAATCAAGCTGCAAAATCATGAACGTCGGAACTCAGCTTAGACCTCCTGACACAGAACATGCGGCGAAGCGCCGATTACTTGTATGTTATTCCTGGGAGTGCCCGGATGTAAAGTTCGGGTGAAACCATACTCGCTAAAAAGGGCCTTAAGCATCATTTTTCGCATTGTCAGACTCGTAATTATTGCAGAATTACAATTAATATTTATCATAAAATTAATTTTGGGGCCGAACGTTTAAGGAAATCAAGATTTTCTTTCAAAAAAACACAAACGAAACACAAAGTTTGATCACAGATTGAGTTTTTCTCGGCCGATTTTAACGTTCGCCCCCTCAAAATGAAGCCCATGATCTCTACTTTCGTACCAACCCTAAAAAATAGTGATGCGATCAGAATAAGTCATGCGGAGAGCCTATCAAAGAGCTATATGTTCGATCTCCTTCGCGGGACATTTGAGGTCACGGCACAACGCTCATAATGGACGCCAAAATCGCCGGTACGCCTGAGTTTGTAGTCGTGCTGTTTTGCCATTTATCGTAGTACAAAAGTGAAAATTTCCCAAAATGAAGTTAAAATAATAATCTTCAACACAACAGTTTCATTTTCTCTGATTATTTGGTCTATTTAAGAATTAACACGAAAGTTCGGACTAGACCTGCATCGAACGCGTACGTTCAACACAAATGTCACGTGACCTAAAATCCCTACGTATATGTTTTGCTTCATTTCTTCACCCAGAACCAGTCTCTCTTTGAAAGTTGTGTTGTCCCTTACCTCTAGCTTTGTGTCATTGATTATCATTGTGTACCTTTCATGTGTAGATTTCACCCAGAAGGTGCAATCAGAAATGAAATAGACAGTACATGTACAAGCAAACTTTCACACACTACAGTATATCTGTATTTGGGTGTGGCTGATTGTCATAGACAATGCAATTATCACTTCATGATCATCCAGTGTAGGAGAGAGATGTCTGGACTTCTGTTTACCGGCATTACACATACAGTGCTGCTGTAAATTAGTGGTTTAGTTATGAGAGGTTTGAATTCATTCTTGCAGACTGTAGATTTCAACATCGTCATATAAAGGGCAAGTAGCTAAAACTTTGTATGATTTTTCCACTATTTTTGTTTCTATAAATGCCAACTGCCGTTCCTTGTGTTGTACTGTAAAAGCATGTTGAAACACCGTCCATTTAGCTTTTAACACAGCATCTTGATAATGCACTGCTATTGTGTACATTGAATTCAAGTCCAGATCAGAATTCACTTTTCAACAATAACAAATTCAGTCTACAAATGTAAAGACTGAATTGACAAACTGAGTAGAATGTCTCAACATGCTTTGGAGAGTAGAACAACAAATTGTAGTTGACATTAAAATACACAAAAATGTTGAAAAAAATCATCACAAGTTACATTTATTACATGCTTCGATGTGAGTGCAAATCAGTACATTGATTTGAATAGGAACATCCGGGGAATTAGCTGGCCGGTGAACGATGTACTAACCGGTTTCCATGGTTACCCGGTCCAGTGAAGCCGTTCAACGCTTTCGACGTCAAAGTAGACGCTTAACGCCAGATGTAAAATACCCATGCGCAAAGTTCTATTTTGATTTTCGTTAAAATCTGTTTGATGCTGGTTGATTATCGTAAAATTGTTTGAAAATGACCTGCATGTAACTAAATGTCATTTAGCATCGACTGTGAAGAGGCATGTAATAAAAATATTATTGCCTGAATACATGGGTTTATGTGCCCTCGCAGCAGGAGACAATTTGCCCTCCTGACGTCGGGCAAATTGTCACCTGCTCTCGGGCACATAAATCCATGTATTCAGGCAATAATATATACTACTGCATACATGTACACACAGTATATTACCATGCCCTGCACGTTGCATTTTGATTGGTCGAGCTGAACCACGTGACTGACCACAAATACACAGTAATGGTTTGTTTACATGCCCGTGAATATGAATAACAACTCAAAGTATTGCAACTTTACAGCTGAAACGTAAATCATAATCAATCACAAAATAAAATGGAGCACTTGTGGGCCAAGTTGAGATACTTTTTCTGAAAACTTCTCTGGATTTGCCAAATGTTTACAACACGAGTGACAGTGCGTCGCGTATTGCTGACTTCTTGGGCCCAGTTGTCATTCACTTGGGAAAACTTTCACAAAGTTTGACGGTTTTCTTGGTTTTTTGATAATATAATGGAAATAACAGACTCTGCCCTGACCTTTAACGGCTATTTATGGGCGCAGGCTCGAGGAAAGCCAAAATTTACAGGCTCGGCAAGCCTCGTTAATTTTGGCTTTCCTCTTGCCCATAAATAAACATTAATAGTCAGCGCATCGCCCGTTTTTTCTACTATGATGTACATGTACATGTATGCTCTACTGACTTACATACATGGTCAGGAAGGAGTTCATTGCCAAGTAAAGTTTGTCTGGTGATAATTGCAAGTGTTTTGCATTCATTAACAGCCCCTTGGTGCTTTCTAACAGGTTCTTGCTGTTTGGCCTTCATGAGATTGTTGTAAGATCACATACATGTATCTTGTCAGTCATGAAACTCAAATTATTACCATGATGTTATTAATTATGTATCATATTTTTATCATTGTTCTGTGACCTGCTTCCCTTTGTTCATTACGTTCAAGTTCCTTGGCTGGATTTCAAACTCTTAATAATATTTCCACAAATTCTTTTATGTGGCCAACTATACTTTTGTTTTCTTCTCTCCTTCAAATATGTTGAATCAAAGTTATTCCCTTGCCAACACATAGCATTGCCTACAATACAATGTATCATGTTATTTTCTACTATTTAGTATTATGCATAACACAATACTCTACATGCACATGTATATGCTGTGTTGAAGACCGGGAATTTCAACATGGGTTTCATTTGTTGGAGGAAAAGCAGAGCTTACAAACAGAATACTAACTGTTGAAAGTACTCCAAAAGTTACAAGTCATGCCATGGGACTTCAAAAATAGTGTTCTTTGAAATTATTTGAAAACAAAATTTGATAAACCATTTTCTCCTTCATACATTCCATGACAACATCTACAGTGTAGAGGCATGTACATGGTGCTCAACAAGTTTGATGTATTTGTGTCAATATATTTCTATTCTAATAATAATCCTATGCAATACAAGACAGACAGAAAATAACAAAAAATTAAAGTTTCTTGTCACGTGGTGTTTTTCCTGATAGCATTTGTTTTAATCCATTCATCCCCATATCCTGTGTAAATAGGTCCCAGACTCACCATTTGGATAAATGGAATTAGGCCAAACCACAGGGTTGAATCACTTTGCAAATTACTGAATGGCTTTGGTACATGTATGCTAGTTTTCTACCCAAATGATTTAAACTGGCTTCATCAACGTTGAATGAACGGAACATATGGCCATGTAAAAACACCTGTATCCTACGTCTCCATGGCAAACTGATGGTAATGTGACTTCCAATGTGCTGAAATCCAGCTGTTTTATGAACTTGACTTTTCCCCCCGTAAATCGCTAATGCTCCACAAACAACACATTCTTCCATCAAAGTAATGTTGTTTCTTCTCTTAGAAGCTAGTAGGTTTTCACCCAAGAATGCCAGTGCAGTAACACGATATTTAGGGTGTAGCTTGTAAAATCTTTGAAGCAATGGTAAGAAAAAGATGAAAGCAGAGCTCTTTCAATCAATAGATTGTGAAAGGAAAATTAAGATATTCTTTGCAAATTGAAAGAAAAGGTTAACCCACATCAATCCATCCCCCTCCCCCCTGTAATACGTAATGGTGTGTCCCTCATTGGCTGCGGTTGGTGTGAATAGTTCATGGTGGAATGGCAATGCACTTCTAGAGATAGATAGTCCATGTCCAAGGCCACAGAGCAGGGACAGCCTAACCTACCCTTGAACTGCCAGCGTATGGTTAATAACAAACCTGTGAACAATGCAAGGAGTCCTTGATGACGTATTGCTATGCTGACTGCTATTGGATACTGCGCTGTATTTACTTCGTTTCTATGCACCTGAAGAGAGGCACTGGTTCATGACTGTCGTTGAAGTGTGAAGGTCAGAGTCATCAAATTCAAAGTCACTACCAGCCTGTTACAAAGTATACAGCTTGCAGGGTCTATGGAATGAACAGATTGTGATGTACATGAATGTGTGGATAACATGTATTTTTACTGGTAAATACAGTACTTACAGAAAGTTTCCACATCAAGCTTGCTTTTTAGTCTTTTCTGAAATAGCACAGATTATATGGATTTGTTTAATACTAAATAAAGCAACATGCATGCAACATTGGCAACTTCTGACAGAAATTCAGACAAGTTTTTTTCTTTTTCAGTATGTTTATATAACTTCTGAAAATATACCAAATTATAAACACTTGTGTAATCAATAAAATTACCAGTTTACATTAACCTTTTATCATAGCCATGTATTGACAGATTAGGTGTGAGGAAAATACATGAAATCAAAGCTTCAGAATTGCATACAGCAGTACAGCTTGTGGGGTTGAGAGAGAGAGAGAGAGAGAGAGAGAGAGAGAGAGAGAGAGAGAGAGAGAGAGAGAGAGAGAGAGAGAGAACAGTACAGCTTGGGCAGGGCATGGAGGTAGGAAGAGAAGGAGCCTGCACGAGAAATAAATGGATTAACCACCATTGTGTAATGCCCAGATAATCCTGTTATCTCCTTTCTTATCCTCGCTTTAGCCGGTCCTGCAAGGCCGCCTAGTCACATAACTGTCAAATTTAATGAGTTCGAAATATTTTTGTCGTGGATTTGAATCAAATGCGTAGACTAAAAATACTGTGACAGCACATGCGCAGTTGATGCATTTGAACACTAGAGGTTATGTAACTCGTCGGAGGACCAGTTTCAGATCAGCCGGACGCATAAAAAATCGAGTACGGAAACATTTGTTCGTCTCTACAGCTTATTTACAAGTCACACTACTTATACTCTTTTCGTGGGTTTCCGCAAATTTCCGCAAAAAAAGTCGACATTGTTTTGAAAGAACGAACCTTGGGTTGTTGATAGTCATATCAGGTTGACGTTGCGACGCGTTGCGTTTTGGTAATTGAAGTCAGAATTTCAGTCACTTTGCCGACCGGGTTCAGTGATTAGCATAATGTAGCATCGGGAGTCTGTGTTACGTCCATGCTGATAGTAAGTCGCTATGGTATCTATCTTATTTATCGTTTATTAAACATTGCAACTTTGTAGATACCACTACATCCATGTCGTATTGACGATAGGGTATTCTATTCAGTACATAATTTTCTCCTTGCCGTCGAACCATGGATTGCTAAAAGGTCAAACTAGCTGTGTCCGTAGTCGAACTTGCCACGCTTGCTAATTTGTTTCCAATGTTTTGTGTCATTTCCTTCAAATTCAGAATACTTAAAAGTTCAAAGTTAAGAAAAATCGTCGATCAGATCGCCCACTTCACTGATTCAGTCATCACTTGTCTGTTCGCGGAAGACGCTATACTTGTGTTAGCGCATGCGTACTTTCCATCCGACTATTCCGCGAAGAACATCGAACCGTATCCGAACCGGCATAATCCATTTATGGGATTACCCGGGCAGATGCGTCATTGTTTGCTTAGCAAACAAGCGGCATGTTTCATCTCCCTCAAAGGAGACAATAGACGTGCAGGCTCCTTCTCTTCCTACCTCCATGGGCAGGGGTTTGCAGAGAGAGAGAGAGCCAACCAGCTAGCTACTGCACACATACATTACAATGCAATCTTTTGTTGCATAATGACTAGAGTCAATTCAGTTTGCTATGCAAGGAATGTAACCTGCCATCACCTCTGCCTAGACGGTAAATACAGACAGTTTTGATGGCCATTGTTCCTGGCTACTCACTGGCTGTTCACCAAGTCATCATCCTCTAGGGTTTTCTGTCATGGCTGGTTGCAACACATAGATGGATTTCAATGCTTCCGGACATAAATCTCAGTTACTGCACATCTGTAAGTGCTCACCGAAAGTTTCATGCGCTCTCGATATACACAAAAAATTCGCTGTGAGAGTACATCGCGGTATAAATATACAACAAATACATGTAGATTAACACTTTTACGATAGGGAAGCTTCTGTCAGCAGTAACTGTTGATGTAACTTTTGATATATATGTGATAAAAAGTGTCCATCAAACTCCAAAATTCAATCGGCAATGCATAGTGTTAAACTTACCAATACAAATTCTATGTGTTCTAATGTGGAATGTTGTTGTCAGACGATAAAGTTTGGTCTGAACTCTAAATTCCTTTGTCTACTATATGTGTATATAAATTATCTTCAGAACAGCTAACAGTACTGTAGCTTGTGTAATTTGGATATTTTGGAAAGTAGACATCATATTGGTAATGTTGATGGCTATAAAACAGATAAAACAGATGACACATGGAAGCAGATAAAACTCCCGGGGAAAAAAAAAAACAGTTTGATGCGACACAAGTTTTCCAAAATTGAGTATGCTGAATTCTATCCAGTACTTTTGGAGTGTAAACCTTAGAAGAAAAAGGGAAAACTATTGAGCTGAAAATGTCCACCAATTACATTTAAGCATAATAAATATCACATGTTGGTGATTGCTATCACAGGTTTAACTCTGGGTGCCTGGATTTTATGTGGATGAAATATGGCACACTGCTTGACAACAGACATCAGCTTGCCACTGAAATTAGACTTCTAGCAATCAACCTGCTAAAACACCATAAATCCACGAGAACATTTTAACATGTGTACATGTACCTCAGCTAGTTCTGTGTGATGAGAATGCTCACATGAAAACAACACTTACAATAGGGCATGTATCTTCAATTTAAATACAGTGTACTTGTCACTGTTTTCCCTAACGATTGACAGAGTGATTCATCAGTTGTGTCTGGCTGTGTGTCTCATCAATCAGATATGTGTCCTGGCATACAATCAACTCTTGCCCTATTTACATTTATATGGACCAGTTTTCATCATCTTAACTGTCTATTGTACATCCTGATGATGGCTGGCATATGACAGCTAATTTCTGTAATGAGATTGCAAAGTGTATGTACAATAGCAGTCGCCAAGAAAAGTTACTGACTTTGTTTCCAAGGCAACTGAAGCATTCACACCCTCAAAGCCAACAACACACACAGTTCCTGCAGGCTGTCAACACTCTAGCACAGTATGTGAGTTTCAAACATAGATAGACAGAATTGCTGAGACAGTGATACAGGATTGCCAAGAAGCAAGTGATGATCCTGTATTTAAAACATTTCAATGTGATGTTAATGTTTGCCCGGTGTCGGTACTTGGTAGACCCATAGACAGTAGAGGGAGGGGGGGAAGTCTACTGTCTATGGGTAGACCAACCTGTGGTAACAGACAATATGTAAAGCAGCTTGAACCATTTGGAAAACAAAGTGCAGTGTGTGTTAATTGCCTATTGTTTGTGATCACTGGTAGGTAGGGTACTGACAGTATTTCATTGTCATCTGACGTTTGTGATGAGATGCCTCCTTTATCATTTGAAAAGTATTACAACCGTAAACTGGTAAAATTGACCAGCTATACACTAATTTTGGCTGTTTTCCCATCAGCAATTGTGGAATTCAACCGAGTGAATTCTTAATTATTGCATGGATTTCTATTGATAGCATTGTTCATCTGTTCAAACAAAACACATGAATACTGTTATGTCATACAACACCGTCACTGGTGAGCAATGTAACCAATTTCCAGTTACCTTAGCTCACTAGACAAGAATTTATCAGTCGTAGCTCACAAAATAAAGTGTTTGGTGGGCGGTTTTAAGTGGCCTGTTTTCTGAGGCTTTAAATCATGCACTGAGATAATCACTTGCCTCACTAGCACCTACTAAATCACACAAACAAATTACATGTAATGGTCTGGGTGATAGCCATTAAAATTCATCATGAAAATGTGGAATATCTATCATTCTCTTCTCTCTAAGTAGTGTGTAACAGTGTGTGTGATTTCTATGCCTGAAGTCAAAGGCCAAAGCTAATCATCTGTGTTTATTATTATGCAAATAAGTCATGTGATTAAATGACCTGGGGGGGGGGATCAATCAGTTCAGAAGTTGTCAAGGTCACAGAGTTGGAAAAATTGATTTTATACATTTACTTACACACAGCTTTATTGTCTTGCACTAGATTTTGTATAGCTTGTACATGCGTGTTTGAAACTTTCCTCTGTCACTGAGTTGTTTCAACTCTTGTTTCCAATGAAGAAGTGAAAGTAGTGAAATGGATTTACATTTTTATTATGACACTTATGAGTGCACTACATAGACTGGCAGTTTTACTCAGATATCTTTTGAAAAATCATAAATGTGTTCCAGAAAGTTCAGTCCCCCCTCATACCTATTGGACATACATGTATTATATGTGTAAATGTGTCTTTTGAAAATTGCACTGAAAATGCAGAATATGTACAGGTATGCATGGTGTACGGTTGGAAATACCAGTGTAGGCACCCATGCTGAGCACATCACTGCCAGCTGTTTGCCCAAACAGATTTCCCAACTGATAATACCAGCCATCCATATCAAGAGATTTGCAAACTTTGTCCAAAAATGTCTTGAATTTGGTTTAAAATTCTGAAATTCTGTGATAAATTGATGGAAGCTTGCCTGTAGTGCTAAATTGATAGCTGTACGACACACATTTTTGACTAATACTACCAAGACCCAATATTTACCGCAATATTTCACAGAAAATGTAGTCAGCTGTAATATTTCATGTTTGATTTACTGTTACAGTAGAACATTTATTTCATAACACAGTAATTATCAAAATTTATCTAACTATGATATGAAATTTATTTTAAAAATTGAAGTATTCCTGATTATTGAATGTAGGGAATGCAGGGCTGAGAACTTTGTAACCTGAGTAAGGAAGGACATTCTGAAGACAAACGTATCCTATCAACAGCTAACTAGACTCAATAAGTCAATAAGCAAAGGTTGGAATGTCACAACCTCAACATGTAGCTCTGATTTTAACCAGATTTAGAAGTATTCAAAGAGTGGATGCTGTGAAAGTGGGTAACAATCATATATTTGTGTTTTTAGTAGACAAGTAAACTATTGTCGTGTTTATGTGTATTTTTAAAAGGTGTTCTATAACATCCTAGTATATTAAACTATTTAATGTAAAGCATTACTTGCAGTGTAGATTTACAAGTGGGGACTATGTCATCCACTATGACTTGTAATACAATGTAAAAGTTACTGGACAGTGATAGATGAAGCTTAAATGAAAGTGTTTAAAGGCTCCAATTTATTATCAGATTTATCTAACAAGATATTTATTTACATGTAGTTGACAAAAAATTTCAATTCAGAACAAAAGATTGACACAGTTTTAGCGAGACCATCTCACATCCACTAAATGCAAGAACCAAGAATTGAGAGGGTGCCTTTCAGATGTAAAGGGCTAGAAATAGAATGTCCTTCAACTTTCCATCAAAAAAGACAGTGCCAGTATAAGTCAGGATAGTATCCAAATTTAGAAAGTAGCTTTTAATTTATGCAGATTACTGACCCAAGAATGAATTAAGGAATGAATGGCAAAGCAATAAACTTATCATTAATCACAATATGTGTACACACATATATTTTGTGTTATAAATTTACACAAAAGATGGGCATTCAACCAAGTTGTTTTGACCACTGATGCTTTGGCTAGGTAAATATAGGTACAGGTACATGTAGGCTGTGAATTCAAATCTGATGGTAAACTTACTGTATTTCGTACTAGTTGTAGTGCCATTTCACTTTACGACAATTGTACAGTCTTCTTCTCCATGAAGTTCAGTCTCATGTTAGCCCTGCCCTTCTGAAAAATCCCCATCTAGCTATAGGAAAACTCTGATGTTGAGTTATATGGTGTACATTGTATATATGGGAGTTAAGATTTGTAATATTTCTCTAGCATTCCCTCTTTTGCCGCAGATATTCCTGTCTGTATTAAAGAAATAATGGGCGACGCGCTGACCATTAACGTTTATTTATGGGCAAGGGCAAGAGGAAAGCCAAATATTAATGAGTGAGGCTTGCCGAACCTCTTAATTTTGGCTTTCCTCAAGCCCGCGCCCATAAATAAATGTTAATGGTCAGCACAAAGTCTGTTATTTCCATTATATTATCAACAAACCCAAAAAAAAACGTCAAAATTTACGAAAATTTCTCGTGCGAATGACAACAGGGCGCCAGAACTTGTCAGTGAGTAGTGCGCGCGCTGCAAAAATTATGCAAATCCGGATATTTTTTTTGAAAAATATGTCTAAACTCGGCCCACAATGGCTAGATTTTATTTTCTGATAGATTATGAACTTTGTACAAATCACAATTTTTGTTTTAGCTGTGAATTTACTATGTTTACTATATTATTCATATTCACGGGCATGGAACAAACCATTATTACTGTGTATGGCAGCGTGTTCATTTTTAGCCGGATGCCGGCCAAATGACCGGCTACTTTCGTATTTTGGCCGGCTACTTTTCAACACTGTTTCGCTCTCTGGCCCGGAAATTCTGGTTTTGATAACAATAATTAGATTTTTTGGTGGTCTTGCAAGCCGCAGATAATATTTCAGAAGTGCCGATGTGGCTATATGTAGTCTAGCAATTTACGCGGTGAACTTGTTGCTATCACTGTAGTACCGCAATCAGCGAACGTGTTGTACTGTACACCGTGACTAGGAATTGCTCTCGAGGTCAACCTCGCTCGCCCGATCACAGCCCGAATTATTCCGACGTTCACATCGGGTATAGCCGAAAATGGACTAACATACAATTACGTTATGCCCGCGAATAGCCGACCATTTCCGAATGAAGCCGACTTTTGTTTCGCTCAAACGCGGAAGAGAAAGTCGACGCTCGAGAGCTTTGGTTTTCTGCGTAAGAGTAGGGCCTAGTCTGATGGGTTTGGTAGGTTTTTGATCAAATCTAAAGCGACCACAAGTTACTGAGTCTCATTTTTCATACTTTCGAAACGCCACGTCAATTTATCCATGGTCGATCACGATGATCATGTCAACTCAAGTTGATCGACATCGCGTTTTGATGAGGGGCCGTGGTTGTGTGCATCGCGGAAGAGAAAGTCGACGCTCGAAAACTTTGATTTTCTGACTTTGTCTGTTGGTTTTGGGAGGTTAAGATCAAATCTAAATAAACAAAAAATTACTTGGTCTCTCACTTTTCGTACTTTTGAAACGCTACGTCGATCACAGTGTCAAATTTCAGGTCGACCGATATCGCGTTGTGTGTACTGACTACGGTGCTTTGTACACACACGGTGTAGTACAGGCTGGCGTTCAGAGTCGTTAGTTTGAGGTTTTATCAAACATGAACACTGAAATTTAGCTTTCATTTTCAATTATATTCAACATCAGCAAAAAATCAATAATCAGCTCGCGGATTCGTTTTATTGTGAAATTAGTACAGTGAATTAAAATCACTGAAAATTGTGTTCGTATATTCATTGAATTGAATAAACTCTTTGATTTTACTGTATCTTCAATCAAGTTTATTTAAATCAGTAAAACACTTTGTGCAGCCAGGCTGGTCAGGATTCTAGCGGATCGTTTTCTGGGTTGTGAAAACCCCTATTCTATGATGTATTTCAAAATGTTTGTTCAAGTCATGAGCTAAACATAATTCTACACAACAGTCTGGTGAAATTTTGCTATTATCCATGTCAACTGAATGCAGTTGACAGGCCCGAGTGATATCAACTTAATTTTTCTGACTTTTTTAAACTTTATCCCTTGAAAACATGTTGTAATTGGCAATGATAATGATTATTCTGTATGCTGAAATGGTCTTAAATACTGTACAAGAATGCATAAAATTACTCCAAAATGTCTTCAAAATTTAAAAATCTTGCCCACACACAGGGACGGGGACCCCGTCCCTGAAACCCTCTCCCCCTTTGTGTATGTTGAAATAGCCTTTTATACACTTGTATAAGAATGCATGAAATTGCTCAGAAATGTCTTCAAATTTAAAAATAATCCTTAACACTCTTATGCTGAAATGGTCTTTCCGTACAGTACAATAATGCATGAAATTACTCCAAAATGCCTTCAAATTTTAAAAATTTCTTGCACACAGGAAACCCTCCCCCTGTGTGTATGTTGGAATAGCCTTTTACACTGTATAAGAATGCATGAAATTGCTCAGAACTGTCTCCCCCGCCCGCCCAGGGATTCTGGTTGCACACAGAAGCTAACCGCCTACTTTTCTGAATTTTCCGCCTACTTCAAAAATTTTTGAGAACCCTGGTATGGCAGTCACATGGTTCAGCTCGACCAATTAAAATGCAATGGACAGGGCATGGTAATATAATTCATAGCATCAAGTGTTCAATAAAATTGCTTTATATGGATGTTTTGCTGATGATATCCGTTGATGAAAATTTTTAAAGCATTTTCTAAAATTTAGGATACATGAATCTACACCAATACATGGTGCAAGATTCTTGGCTGATGAATATTCTTCATTGATAGTGAATTCCAAGTAGTTGCATACTGAAACACAACACTTCTCAGTGCACTTTGCGTAAATTCATACAGTGTACACCTACATGTGTTTAGGAAATTATTGCAACTTGCATAAATTCATGAATTTATTTGGGAAATCAAATGTTCTGTATGTGGTCATAATTTGCAGGCTGATGGTAGTATGTAGCTTGTGGAAGTGTTCAGAGACATCCGTACAAATACATCCTAGGAGTGCATGTGTGCGATCTGCATTACTTACAGAGACAAGACATTTGGCATGATGTCACAATACATGTACACGATGTATGCCATTGCAATGTTACATCCGTGTAGTATCCCTTATTGGCAAGATGCCAGTTTTTTTCAGGCCTTAACAAAAAACGTGCATGTTACCTCGGCAACAGACAGGATCACAAGAGTAATATTACACAATGAACACTGACAAGATTGAAACGCTTTAATTTATCACATATGTGCATTGTTGCAGTCTGAAGTAATGTCTGTTGAAATCAAGATAGATTATGTTTGGGCAATGTTATTTCTGTGAGGCCTACATGTACATGTAGTCTGGTGTGGCTACATCTGTAACAGGATTCAGCATTAATATACTGTTTACGTCCAAAAACAATGAATGTTACATTTTTAAGCGCCAGATAAAAATGTTTGGAGATCTTTCTCAACCACTACTGTCTACTCTTCAGGATTTGAAAACTACCAGAGGAATGAATAGTGTTAGGCCAAAAAAAAAAAATTGATTTGTTTTTGGTCATCGTGCGCATCATTTCAATGTGTTCGTGTCAACTTTTTTTTCCTGTTTTTCATTTGCCCCTATGGAAAAAAGGGAAAAATGTATCAAATTCTTCTAAAAATAAAAAAAAATTAAAAAAAAATCATTATATTTGCCAAATATCAATGACCAGAAACAAACCTTTTGTTTTTGCCTTAGTGGCCTTGGATTAAGCAAAAATCCTTCCATTACTCTGTAACTGAAGTTTTATGCAGATTTTTTCTCCAACCGGCAACAGGTTAGCCTTGGCCATGAAGTCCTATCCTGTACCTTTACTGTACATGTTGAATGATGCTTAGCACTGAGTAAAATTCTGCTATACATTGTGCATCCAGTGTTCATTACATTGAAAGTTCAGAAATTTTGAAACAAAGGGTTATTAGAATTCTGTAATTTTGACCCTGACATTTGTATTTGTAATGGCCTTTTAATTTTGACAACCAAAATACTTTTCTGGTGGTCTGCAGAAACCGTACTCAAACTGTGATTTTAAATTCTTGGTGTAAGATCACAGTGCCAAAGTCAGTTTTTTAACAGGTAGAAAATTAAGTTACAGCTAGGTTTGCATGATAGGTAATATTCCTACAATTTGTTGGTAGCAAGCAGCAATTTTGACATTTAAATACATCATATTGAGGTAGAATGCACCTCGAGGACAGATAGCTGCACTCTCAACTTTACCAGTTCTTTCCTGATCAACCACTTGTAGGGGCTCATTTTGAAGCTCATGGCGTACGAAAGACTGTTACCATCTTATTTTTTTGAAAATCAAAATGTTATTTTTCTCTTTAGTGTTAACACAGGGATGGCGGGCATATTGAATTTCAAATATTTGCAAATCTTGGGTAATTTGTTTCAGTAGTACCAAAGTTTGCACGGTGACCACGATGTTTATTCTTGATCTTGAAAGAGAATGGTTGAAAGATTCCTTGAGGAAAGTTTGAGCAAGTTGAAGTCTTTCACTTTTGAGGCACGAACTACCTTATAATAATATATTTTTATACTGCCTTCATTCATGATGCTAATCTTGACTTTCATTGTGAATATAAATGGAGGTAGGAAGTTTACAAAGTTCAAGTGGCATTCTTCAGTTGAACAATTAAGTCAGTGGGTCAAAGGTCAATTGCTTTGGCTACATTTCATTCAGGACAGCATGGTCACTGAGAGGCCACTCTCAGGACATTAACCCTCAAAGTGGCCTTAGACTATCTGGAAATATATCAATGAATGAGACAAAGCAGTATAATGTTGGAAAATTCAGTAAGAACCTGACAGCATACAGTTTGTTTGAAGAAACGTTTCTTTTTAGGTCAAAGACTTGATTACAACATTGTAGATTGTATCTTGTATATCCTTGCTGGAAAACACACTTGCATCTTTCATACTCATCAAGCAGATAATTTATAAATGTGATCAAATTACTTACAAGCATGCTACAGTAATTCTGGCTAGATAATTGTCGTCTAGTTTTCGTGACTGCATTTGATAGTCAGCTGTTTGACATTAGTGAGGGTAGCCCTGCTTAAAGGTCTGTGTGTTCCCGGCCTCCACCACAGCCCTGCATCGGTCCATAGAGATAACTGGCGAGATTCAAAATGGCGATCTCCATGGGTAAAAAAAAACTTGTGGAGTACATTATGTTTCAGAAAACGAGTGGTTTTGGACGTTAGGAGAAGTTCATCACATCTTTTCTGGAGTCGGTTAGGAGGTAAAGGTAGGCAGGGAAAGGATTTTACCCCGATAGAGCAGAATTTTGGCCAAAAAAGACAGTCTTTTCATTACGGTCCGGATCTAGACCGCATTGTCGCCAGTCATCTCCATAGACCGTTGCAGGGCTGTAATGGAGGCCGTATCACGCCGGGGACACACAGACCTGTACGCAGGGCTATAGTGAGGGTAGCTGGTGAGCTGAGTTGTGCAAGATTCCTTCAAGAAATTATCTGCAATCGCCAGCCAGGGTCAGAGTTCATGCTTAAGTATACAGTGTAACTGTTGATAAATTGTTATGTCCAAATGAATGTCCCACTATACAAATTGCCGGATGATTGATGGAGCATATATGCACCACTATGTACATGTAGCCATGCTTCAACGTTTCATAATGAAAACAGTGTTCTTGCAATATTTTTTGATGGATATGTCATTTTATGGCTTCATGTACCCAGTAATTGAATTGATAATGTATAATTACTACCCAGGCATTTGTCAGTTTTCATGTCAATCGGATCATTGGTAATCCAGGTAGCTTCAAATAGGCCTCTCTATTGCACAATAAGCATTGTGCCACTTTGCAAAGTTAATCATTTAAAGGTCCCTGGGAACCCAATCATAGGTACTGCATGCTCTGGGTTCAAAGGTCATGTTGCGGCTGCTATGTGAGTCGTTTGACCCCATTTGACCTCAAGTTATAGGAGGAACCATTAGAACGGTGTGATATACGATTGTGTCCTATTAATCTCAATGGTTTCACTGCATTACATTATCATTTAGGTTTTGATCACCTTTAAAAGTATCAAAGCAGAGTTTAATATGCCATTTCACTCACCACAATGCGAAAAATATTTTCAGAAGTGTTTATGACACAGTTTCTGCTGGTGTTGTGTTATGCCAAAAGCAGTATATCAGTTACAAAAGAAGATGTAGAAGTGTATTCAGCATCAAAAGAACAAGGACTTTGGTAAACTTGAAAAGTAGGATTTTAACTGCACATGCCAAAATGGGCAACTTGTCTCAAGATACAAACATTGACACTCTTGGTAGGATGTGTCTTAGACTGGAAGGCTGATATTTTGCCAAGATGGTACACCTTTGGATTTTCATAGGTGTAGAATATATCTATATTTGATACATAGGATGATTGGAAAATCAGTTACTAACCCTTCCTACCATAAGCACCTTTATTTTGCTACAAGTGATGCTTCCATTTGTTTGAAAAAAATAATAAAAATTTGAAGAAGTGTACCTTTAGCAAAATTGACACTCTGTGATTCAAAAATGCCTTATTCAGGCAAGAAAATTATACATGTACTGTATACCAGTATTTATATAGGCTTAGGGAAAGATAGTTCCACAAATTCGTAAACAGAATCAATGAGTTTAAGGAATGATGTATGCACTGAGAAGATTCACTGGTTTGGAAAAGAAAGCCGGATAATGAAAGGGTCACAACAAGACCCCTGGGAATACATTTGATGTACATAGTGCTTCAAAGAGTTCAGAATGGTGAAAATTAGAAAGGAATTGCTGGTTTGAAGCAAAGCTGCATGATGAAAGGGTGACAAAAGAACCCTGGGAGTATAGTTGATACACGAAGAGTGTCTCTCTCGTATCCGCTACAGTGTCAAAGCTTTTCAAAAACACTTGACAAAAGCATGCAAATGTGCGTCATGACCATACTAACTTTAAAGAGCGATATGTGCGATAACCATAATTTTTTTCTGTCTCCTATTTAATTCCTGCTTCAGGGCTTTTTTCGGAGAAGCAGCAAAAGTGGGAAAGAGTACTCGTGTCGCCATGGCAATGGGCAGTGCATGATTGGGAGAGTGAATCGGAATCGTTGTCAGTTCTGTCGATACAAGAAATGTCTGGAAGTAGGCATGTCTCGAGAAGGTGGGTTCCCCTACATGTTATGCTGCTACATGTACTTATAGAAAACAGCTATAATTGCTATGCCAGTTGAATGGTACTGTGTAACTGGACCATCTCTCTAACTCTGCCAATGTCATTTAGTTCAATGGTGTCAACCTGCTTACAGTGTAGGAAATGGTGCAGTTTGACAGTAACTTTCTGCCTAGTGGAATTGGAATCACCTAGCAGTAAACAGTGTTGCTGCAGCCCGCAGTACTTGTCGCTTTGTTACAGCTATTATGCTATAGCCTGGTCATGATATACACGTATTATCCACAGGTTAAGTTGGAAAGTCAATTTTCAGCAACTTAAAGGAGCAAAATATATGGCTTCCAAAACTATAATGGTTGGTATACAGGGTTCATGTGGTTTCAATCGCCTTCAAAATGCTGTTTCTCAGTAATAGCTAAACATGAAAAAGTGACTTCTGAGGCCAAAATAAATATTTCTAACAAGTAAATGACAATTGGAAGAACCTTTCTGTCAAATAAGATAATTCCTCTATACATATGTATGTGTGTGCAGATAAATAGATTTGTTCAGTTACCACATTTTAGAATTATCTACTCTTCTGTCTTGTGCCTGTACCAGCTGTAAGGGTTGGCAGAGTACCAACATCACGGCCAAGCAGACCAAAGCCCAAGACAGAGAAATCACCCACCAATGGTGAGATCTCCGACTCAGAGAGCATAGACAGCAGCAAGCCCGACCCACAACAGCCAATCAATGGCCAGACCCTGGACAAATCACCGGAGGACACGGCAGAGCAGTTACTCAAAGCCAAACAAGCAGAAATGTACGAACTGGTCAGCGTAGTGTCATATGCGTACCAGGTTACATGTCTGTACAACAGCAAAAACACACCAACTCTCAGGGATAAGCTAGAAGTAAGTGTTGTGTATTTCAGTAAGATCACAAAATGCCTTGACAGATATGAGTCACTTTTCAGAATCAATTTACGTTTCTTCTTATGTGAGTGCATTTGATGTATTCGGCTGACTTTTTTACATAGAAAGGACAACCGCATTGAAGTGAAATACAGAAAAATCAGTCTGAGAGATGTATGATATCATTGGCACAGTGAAGGGGCCTCCTTGATGTGTCCCAATGTCCAATATAACCAGTACATCATTGTATTGGGCTTATTTTTGTGATCGTAAAGGGTCACTGAATTGAGATGAAAAACGGATCAACTCATCCTGATAGATCTGTCATGTCACTGACACAGTCAAGGTCTTCTCTGCGTGTTCCAATATGTACTATAACCAGTTTATCGTTGTATGGTAAATGTGAATACGCCATTTTCTGCCTGAAAACACCATTTGAAGCATTCAGTAAGTAGGCATGAACAGGAAAATACACTTGAGTCAGTATGATCACCATTATTATCTGCTTGATTGGATTTACAGCAAGATACAACTACCTCAAGTAAGAGTGACTCATTTTCTTTGGGAATCAACTCATCCAACCCATCAACAGTGACAACTCCCCCAGCCATATCCAATACCAATAACAATCAACAGAACTGGATCAACGTTGCCGAGCTGATGACGGCGGCGATCCGTGGCCAAGTAGAGTACGCCAAAGCAGTGCCTGGTTATAGAAACTTATCTCAGGAAGACCAACTCATACTGCTAAAGGGGAGCTTCTTTGAAATCTGGCTGCTGCGTATGGTGGCGCTGTACCGCAAGGAGACCGATTCTGCCGGCCTCCCCGTGGATAATGGAAACATATCTATGTGGAGAGAGCTGCTGGGGATGTTTGATGCAGATTTTAGCATAGCCATAGCCAATTTAGCAGAGTCACTCAGTCAACTGCCATTGGTTGAAACAGAAACAGCATTGTTTGCTGGAGTTTTGCTAACTTCAAAAGGTACGTATCACACTGTACAAACTATAATGTCTTGCCATGTGAACTATCAGAGGATTTGAAGGGGATATCTTGGCAGTAATGGAAGTAAATCTCTTTCTCCCAGGGGTCATAGAGTATATTGGCGTGAATTTATCAGAAAGTGTGCTCAGATTTTGATGAACTTGCACATCAAACTCTTCCATGAAATCAGTTTTGATTTTATATTTCATTTATTCAATGCCAACGGCAAGGGCATCAGTAGACTTCCAACTGCCCTCACGGCCATGTTCTCTCTTCTGTAATCAAGCTAATTTTGTCATGTGCATGGGAAAAACACAGATTAATGACTTGTTTTTTTAAAATCAAGTTAAAATCGAATAATTGTAAACCTGCCCTTCAATATCAACTGCAAAGTTACAGCAAAGTCAGAAAAATCTGCACAGTTCCTGGTCTTTATGTGAGTCTTGACATATTCCATCTACCAGTCTAGTCACATGTTATGTGAAATTATGCACATTCTCTTTACAACTGTGAAATAATATGACAGAACCCCATGGCGAGAGAGTGCAAGTGCGCCGTACCAGCAGTATTTGCACGAGTGTTTGCGGGGGATCCGGCGGTCGTGCTTTCACGAGCGCAGCGAGTGAAAGGACAGCCGGATTCAACGCAAACACGAGTGCAAATACCCCAGGTACGGCAAGCTTGCTCGTTCGCCATGGGGTTCTGTTATTATTACATATGTTTCCCCCTGTTTATTTTATCGAGAAAACAAAGGAACTAAAAACACAAGCGAACACATTTTAAATAGTTTACGCGACACACATTGAAAGACAAGGATCACGCGCTGTTCTTTTCATTTGCATGCAGGTATGGAATAATGTTTTTGGTATTTGCACTGCAGTGCAAATACTGGTAGTACGCGCGCGCTTCGATGCAAGTAAACTGTGGTACATATGTAATAATATTTTATCTACAGAATTAAAGGAAAATTAATTATTTTTGTATAGTATTTGACCCTGTAGATCATAAAGTATTTGTCCAGTGTCGCTAGATTTTGTCATACAAACATTGCAGCCATACAGTCTTGTGAAATTTACCATAAGCATATTAAATGATGGGCTGTTTACTCAACTTAAACACCCTATATTTTCATCCATTTATATAGAAGCTGTTATTATTCATTTACAAGAAACGATATATCCTTTAAATTGAATAATTCACCATTGAAATTTTATATTATTAATTCTTGCCATGAAGTCTTTTTTTATTCAACAATTACATTTAGTCACATGAAAGGATGAGCAAATTGTTTTACCTATCAAGAAAGTGATGTTTGTTAGAGCCTTAATCAGTATAAATTGAATCCAGTTAGATGTCTTTCCATCATAAGCCGTTTCCCTTATCCTTCAAAGCTTGTTACCCAGCAAATAATCAAATATCTCAAATATAATATCTGTATGTAGTCTAGTGAGCTCAACAAACTTTCCAAGTGAGAAACTTGTATGAACCATTCTGACTGATTTTCTAGAGGGCTATTTGTAGCAGGAAAGGACTGATGCATGACACATCACTTTAGATTTCCACAGAGTATTCAATTTGGGCAATTGTTTTTTTTTTTTGCTGTTGTTCACAGATAGAGTAGGCCTGACCAGTACAGCCAGCGTGGAGCAGTTACAACTCAAGTTTTTGGAAGCTCTGAAAGTCCAGCTAGAAGGCAACCACCCCCAAGATTCCAGTACTTTATTGAATATATTACTCAACAAAACTCAGGAGCTACAAGCACTGAACGCCAAACACAGGGAGTACGTTCATCGAAACCATCAAATATGGCCGACCGCCAAGCTGCCAGCTCTCTACGTGGAGATGATGGATCTCTCGTCAGTGGTTGACAACTTACAGTAACAAGATAAAATACATATCTCTCTTTGTTTTGTTTTTTAGGCTTACAATCCCTACCTCAAAATGGTACCATCTCATAAAATAAGAGACAATTTTCTATACATTTTGGCCAAGCCATTTTTTTAAGGGAGAGAAGGCGGATAGATGCAGAGGCAGGATGGATCAAATTTTGCAGAAATGCATTTTGCGCGCCAAAACAGTCCTCCTCTCTGAAAACTTAGAACTATGCTGCATTTTGATGAAAATTAAGTCCTACCTTGCCGTTAATCAGGCCAATGGCCCCATTGGCTTATTGTAATGCAATGCAGGCCAGGAGAATAATGTTTGTTTGTTTGCTTTTTTAAAACTCCTTGCATAAAGCCTTGCTCAAAAGCATATCTTGAAAATAATGATTTCTTGACAGATTCTGGAGATGTGCAAATGTGGCGACAGATAACCTGGCTGCCATATTAATGACAGGGCTGAAAAAAATAACCAATGTAAACCTTCATATGCTCACTTTTACTTTCTGATTTTATAGTAACAAAACGTGATAAACACTTACTTTTTAAAACTTTCAGGGATACATAACTGGAAATTGTTTCTTGAAAAGAAAGATTTCCATGCTGCAAGACCTCAGCAAGATTTCTATACAGATAACATTTTATATAACATTTTGTGAAACAGTGACAGCACCCAGTATCATGATTGTTCAGTGTTGAACAATGTGCATAATGCTGCTTAGATATAGAGAATAGAAAGTTACCCAGTACTGGACGTGACATCTATCCCTTTGATTGCCTGAAACTTAGTTTTAACCCTTTCACCACCATGGTTTGGCCCAAACCTATTGTTATCAATGGTGATTGTGGACTTGCTTACAGGGAATTGGGGATGAACAGGTTAAACTCGCGCTGTTTTCGATAGGGTTGAGTTTGAGAAATACCATTTGCATATGTGAATGCAAGTGAAAGTGAAAGGCTGATGTGTGAAATCTTGAACTCAGTAAAGGTTGTAGCCTAGAGCAAGACGTTGCACCTGTATTTTTTAATGAGACTGTGTACACAGAAACTGTTTGACTGAAGAAAAAAAAATCCAGAAGACACCACACCATGCTGCTGATAGTTTGTAGCAAAGACATACCATATGGATCTACCTTTGTTTGATTGGTACCAGAAACCCTTAAGACTCCTGTAATTCAGGTTAAACCGATAACCCTTCGGAAATCAAAACATGTTTTTTCGTCATAATGTGTAACAGTTGATTGTCAAGAACTAGCAATTCCTAATGTCATTGTTTCCCCAAATAAGTAGATTTAACTGTACATTTCCTGAAAAAAATTGTATGCAGAAGTTTCAAATGGAAGATTAATGCGATAAAGGAAGGAAAAGTTTTAAAGTCTAATATTAATGCTGTACTTCATGAAGGATGGTCGTGAAGTACATACAAGTATTTAACCATACAATGCTGCTTACGTTCTCAGTGTTAATATTTGAGTGCCAAAGTCAATTTTTGTCACCATTTTAAAATATAACCCAGACAATATTTTTTCAGGGCCAAACATTTTTTTCAGATTTTTCCCAAAATTTTGACCAAAAACTGGAGTCTGTGTAAAGCGCTATCCATGTGGTCCAAAATTTTCAAAGAATTACAGACAAATTCATAAAATTTTGTAAAAATGTTGCACTAAAATTTTGGTCGGAAAGATTACAGCATTCAAAGGGTTAAATCTCTGGTGATTACAGAATAGTACTGCAGACTGTAAATCTCAGATAATATTTGATATACATTTATTTGCTGTCGCATATGGCACTGTCATTTCATGTGTTGAGTAGCACAATGCCAGCACATATCTGTTCTTTTGAAAGCATATATGCTTAACAATACATGATGGTGAAATATTCCTAAATTTGTGCCATGGAGTTTTCCACCAGTGAACAAAAGTACATTTAATACAGATGTAGATTTTTACTTACAAAACACTGTATATGCATGGCAGTGATATTTTGCAAAAAGATGAAAGGTTTTTAGAGCACAAAGTAAATAATTATGCTGGAAAAATTAATAAGGTGCTCACATTCAGATATATCATATAAAACAATTACCTCCATTATATCAAATTTATTTTCTCATGAGAGACAGAAATATTGCCATTTCATACCATATGTTTTATTAAAATTAGATCAATATGTTCATTTTGTAATTTGAAAACCCCTCCCAGCCTTGCCGCTGTTATCAAATTTGTACATATTTGTCACAATTGAGGATTTGATGGACTGACAATTTTCTGTCAAAACTTAGCCTACCATTTAGCAATCACTTTAAAATATTTTCTCGAAGTGGATAAGATTGGTCCTATAATACATAATAACTGACTCATTTTTGGACAGAATTCTTTCAATTATGAAATTAAATAAATTCAATTAAAGCTATATGTATGCTAAGCACAGCATTTTCATGCTGTTAACAGCTGTTATATGTTCATTGTGTGATCACATTGATACATGCCAGTGATATTGTTTGCCAATGTTAGTGATAGTAATCTGTCAAAAGCTTGTGAAGGGCAGAGGTGAATTTCCACTTTTGACTACCCAGTGCCGTGTTTGACTGCAGAACTCTGAGTAGGGAATCTCAATACCAGTTTCCAACACACTGTGTGATACGTAGACTTCAGTGACAATGTTACTGGACACTTTAAATTACAATCTGTAGTTTTTAATTTCCCAGACATATTAATTAATTGGCAATTAGCAAATTAATTCCGGAGATGTGACAAGAAATCAACAATGTCTTAGGGTATGTTCTTTAACTGACCTCAATAGTCTTTCTTCAACTGGTTCAGTTTTTATTCAATTTTCTACCTCAGTGGAGACTTGTCTATTTGTTGTACAACTCTTTCATTGTCATCTGTTGAATAAATCTATTATGCAATTATTAACCTTTCCACCACCATGGTTTGGCCCAAACCCATTGTTATCTGTATTCAGGGAATCGGGGATGAACAGGTTAAAATCTGGTACACCAAGGGCTACCTCACATTTGTTAACTTGCAAGAAACATTGACATCCCACAATAATAACAGACTTCTTTTTTCAATGACATCAACTCGACTCCCACCGGTTCAAAATATGCAAATTTTTAGACAGATTTTGGAAAACAATTTTATAACACTGGAAAAAACTACATTGTAAAGACAGATATTCTTGTCGCTTAGGATTTTTTATTGAAACAAAAAACAGTTTCACTGAAAACACATAGGAATTCTCCTGTTTTTTTACAAAAATTGTTGATAATGTTCAATATCAACTCTACGTGGATGGGGTGGGTTTAGTGTGCCAATCAAACAGGGTGTTTGATCATGTCATTATCAAATTTTGAATTACAAGTGATTCTCCCTTCACAATAGATGAGGTAGGGGTAACTTGTTTTCATAGTTTTAATCAAACTCGTTTTTTTTGAAAAAAGTACTATACATTTAAAAATTCTTACAGCACAGCGCTGATCAATTTTGATGTGTAAGGTTTAAAATTGGACACTGAGATGTTTGAAAAGAATTTCTAGAGTTTTGGAATTTTTAAAGAGCTTTTTTTCTTTCTGACTTTAGTCTGCTATGTACGCTGTAATTCGGCTCCATGGAGATAAATCAGAATTTTTGTTTGATTTCTGTTGTGATTTGAAGGGGCCCAGAAGTTGCTGTAAATAGCTGCATCCTCAATGTTTAAAGTTAAGTCTCGGTGGAAGTTTAGCTGTAAGCACAAAAATGGAGGAGAGATGTGAAACTCTCAGAAAAAGGGTGGTAAGGCAGGTGATTCAACTCTTTTTCCAGGCAGTAATAAGTTGATGATTTCTCAGTGTATTCTCTCATGAAATTTTGTTTTGCATTTTTATTGTGCAAAACTTCAAGGTGTTTTTCAAATTGAGACTTGTCTGTTTTGAAACTGTAAAGTGAATTATAGCTGCTGTTGGTTCATTGCTAAATGAATTACCGATTCAAATGAAGATTGCTGTTTTATTCTGACAGATGTGTCTTGATGAACCAATAGACAAGTGAGATCACCCTTTAATGAGATGTATTGTTTGAGGGACTGAAGTGTTCATTTGTCTGATGAATTTGTAGTAGTCTGTTGTTTGTCGTTGAGAATTTGATGTCTTTAAACTCGATGTTTGATTCACATCTTTCGCAAACTTTGAAAAAATGTTTTTTGTCGACACAGTTGTATGTAGATTTTGTGAAATTGATTGAAATTCTTTCTTAGGGTAACAGTTTTACCATTTCTGGTACTGTTTGAATCAGATTTTCCTATTCGCTGTAGCTATTTGGGTGTAACTCCATCGATGTGATGTACGCCCCCAAACACTGTAATAGAGTTGACCTTTTGTTTTTCTATCAACTGGTATGTGGTTCCCCCCCACTTTGAACTCCTAAAGAGCAACGTGCAGGCTCTGGTATGACATGCAAACACAACAAAGTACAATAAAATAATGACAACTTTTATTTTTCAGGGAACATAAAAAAATTTAAAAGATTTGTTACGATGGAAATTTTTATGAACTTTAAACTTGGGTGCTACGAGGGCAATAAAAAGTATTTCAGATTAAATAAGTCCTTTTTACCCCCCTCTTTCTTTCCCAGCATATAGTATAGAAATATACTAACTAGGTTTGTCTTTGCATAGAGAGGGGGTTTGTACTCTTGGAAAAGATAGAATACAATTTTTTTTAAAGTATTATGTATTACCTAGACCTAGTGGAACTTTTCTGATTCCAATGTTGGCTGGCCAGGAAATTTGGCGAGACTTCTGTTGGTTTTTTTACCAAAGACTTGTAAATTAAATCTTCCATGTGTATGTAGCCTACACATCCTTAAACTGATTCAGGAATTACCATGGCAATCAAAATGTGGCCAATCCAAATAGAGTCTATCAAGTAGAAATTTTTCATCCCTGCTTTACGGGATTTTCAGGATTTTGAGGTCAAAAGTGGGTCAGTAAGAATCAGTTTTTCTTTAGATTAGAAGTTTAAGCTATATTTAACTTGTATGAGAATTGTCCTCTTTCCCTTATGTAAATTTAACTAACTTTAGACATTAGATGAAGCTGTAGCTCAAGAGGATATTTTCCTCAAGAGGGCGCTATTGAACACCTTGTATCTCTCAGGGACCCTTCATGAAACTAACAGCAGTGCTTACCTTGCCTTGGTTAAAGAAGCTATTGACATTTCCCCATAAATAGCACAGAGCACATTTCCCCATTGAAGTAAACTAGAAGTTACACAAAGCAATATGCATTTTATCGATAGACTGCTAAGAGCTGTAATGGGTATACTCTTTTATTTTGCAAACAAACTGATAACACTGGTATTTCTGATTTTTCATATTGTCATTGATCTGTCTGGCTTGACCTTCTGGTCAGCTTTTTGAACCAAATGACTGATTGTCATCTTTCATATCTTTCTGCATCATGAAATAGATTACAATGCTGTTTTTTATAGAATACAAAACACACTGGCGTCAGTGGAGACACAAAATCCTTAAGCAATTCGTACCACCAGTCCTGATCATTAATCTAAGAGTACATTAGCCAATGTGGTACAATCACATGACTTAGGTTGACTCACATCAGTAAACCCATTTAACAGTTGCAGCAAAGTTAACTTGCAAGACCTACCACCTCAAAACATTGCAAGACTTACCACCTCAAAACATTGCAAGACTTACCACCTCAAAACATTGCAAGACTTACCACCTCAAAACAATCTTAGGCTTTTCATATTTACAATGGCAATCCATGTAAAAAATTATTTTCACTTTGAAAAACTTTTCTGTATCTTTTGATATCAAATATCAACTCGAAATAACACTTCTTATGTGATACCAGAATTGTTCTGTAATATTCTATTCTGTCACAATTCACTGTCTTGGGTGCAGAGCCTGTGAGCCAGGGGTTGATATTCACTCCACTAGCTTTTTTGCAAGTCATAAAAGCATATGGCATCAATTTGAAAGATTTTTGTCCTGCAAAATAGTGTATGTATTGCTAGCTACATAAAATCAGCACGGGCCAGTTATGTTCCTGTTGTATAGTGTAGGCCAGTGAATACTCCATCAAACATGTGCCATTTGTACTTTTGCATACATGAATACATTTATTCAGAAAATACAGTGTCTGGTGGTACTGTAGGGTGATTGTTGTGCTTGGCAACAATGCAGTGCATCTTGGGAGGAAAACTGTATGGTGATGTCCATTATTTCATTAGTGTTCAGAAGCACCAGTAATTAAAGAGCATTATCAGCAATGAAATCAAAGTGCTGGTGAAGAAGTGTATTATGATCCTGTAACCCTTTGAGTGCAAAGTCTATTTTTATCGCCTTTATAAAATAAATCCCAGTCAATTTTTCTCAGATTTTTGCCAAAATTTTGAGAAAAAAACGTAGCCAATGAAATGTGATGTCCAATTGGTCCAAAATTATCAAAAAATTACAGAAAAATTAATAAAAATTGGTAAAATTTTGCACTAAAATTTTGGCAGAAATTATAGCGCCCAAAGGGTTAATACTTCTATGAAGTTGTAACCTTCCATGGATGTGAATTTTTCTATACAAAGAAGATTGTCTTCAGGAGAAAGGTTGCAATAGCAAGTGCTTGCTGATTTTATCAACAACTTACCAAATAATCTGGTGTACTGGTAATTGTAGAAACATTAGCTATATTTAGCTGGGACTGGAAATCACCTATACGCGCCAAGAGTACAGATTATTGTTTATCATTCTTTTTTGCAACTTATTACCATGTACAGTGAGTGTTATTCGCTTCAGCATTAAGAGGAAAAAGAGTGCTTGGAAATGTGTGAATGTAAACTATCAAACATATTGAAAATTTGTGTAGTGGTACATCTTACACAGTCAACAAGTGGAATGTGAGAAACTATTTTAACCAGCTGCAACTCAATAGCAACAGTGAACTATTGACACTGAGTAACGTAAACATTTGGAAACGAGATGATAAAATTCCTTAGATTTTCATTTGTACTTTCAAAACTACACTGCAACTTGTAATGGGTGTACTCTATTTACTTGAGTTGTCTTGCCAGTAGTTATTAACAAACAAATGCTGTCCCAATAACCTCCAGACTCGCCCCTCTACTTGCTGTTGTACAAAAATCCCAGCAAAGAATGTTTTACGTCAGATTTGTAGATTTTTCAATCCCTGTATTGTATTTAAATGTTGACAGAAGTTACATTTGCATCACCTTTGGAAGACTGCACCACCAAGTGTATTTTTGCCACTTGTACTTTGATGTACAAAACAGCACTTTATTGACTTTTAAGATTATTTGTATGAAAACTGCTCACAAATGGGGAAAAAGGTTTGCTTTTCATGAGTGAGTTTTCTCTTGTGAACTGCTATATGTTTTTTTTCTAGTCGCTGTCATAAATGTTTCTTACCTTAGTTTTTCCCACATAAAAGGAGAGTCTTGTCTGCAATCAGAACATCTGTGTCAGGTTCAGTTTCAATGGACTCTGAATCTGTGATACAACTATTCTGCATTGTGCTTCATTCATAAAAGACACTTCAGTAAACAGTTAGAGAATGCATACACTGTGTTGCACTCTTTGAAGTTGCCATGGATACTGGATGAGAAGCAAACGTCAATGTCATCTTGTCGTCAGGTGTGTTCATGTTCAAGTGAACAACCTGTGACTTTTCTATTATTTTTATCCCTCTGACAATATCGTCACTCAATTTCACATTCTGCCGTGTAACCACGTCCAAAAGTTACACACAAGGCTTGTTTCGATGTGACTATGTGCAGCAGATGCTTTGTGCCAGGTGTACCCAAGGGTCAAACATCTTTATTTTGTGGTCAAAGTGCAGAGGTCAAAGTTCAAAAATAATATGTAATCTTTCATGCATGCAATTCCAGATGCTGTATTTTATAGGTACTCCCTGTATCGGAAGGAAAGCATTATAAATTGTGATCTTTTAGTTGCAGACACCACATGCTATGTAGTCTATGTACATTACACGCTAGCTTGTCTATTTTTTCATACGGGTATTTTTACACTGTAGACTGAACATGGTGTTCACAGCCTGTTTAGCATTAGTAATGTCTTCATTCAATGTTCAATTTCTTATGACAAAAAAAGAACCTGAAGTCAAATAAAACTAAGATTAAGAAGATTTCTGTCACCTTTGTATTATTTTCATCAGATTTATATCAGTTCATGTTATGCTGAACTGTATAAGTTTGGGAATGAGAAATGACAGCAAAAGTTGACCATCATGTGAGTACAAAAAAGGTAGACAGTGGGCTAGGGGAAAAAAGACATTCAGGCTATAAAGAGCTAGTTTTAAACTGACTTTGTTTATAGCTAGCTTGGGAGACTCAAATATGTAAGACATTTATATATTTTGATAAAATTTCGTTGTCATATTTGTTGCACACCCAAGCACATCTAATTACCGTATTCCAATGGATTATAAATTGATCATAGTTTGTGCCACTGACAACCTACCATATATTGTGTGACATGTTTGGGGAAATTCCAAAATACAATTTATTGCACACATGTGCCATTCTAACCACCATTTTAATTAAGAAACATTCATATCAATTAAAGTATAATGTAATGACAATAATAATAAATACGTATATATATATATATATATATATATATATATATATATATATATATTATGTGGAAGTACGCATAACAGAGACAAGAACACGCAGAACCATGCACAGACAGACAGGAACATCAGAACCAAAGCAAGGGAAATATTTGAAAATAAGTTGAACCATTCGCCTGATGATCGCTACAGTGAACACATGTAGCATGAAACTCTGAGTAAAGCCTATATATTTATATATATATATATATATATATATATATATATATATATATATATATATACATACACACAACACACACACACAAAATGTATACAATGTGCCCTCCCGGTTATCACCATAATGGCTTTATGGCAACCTCTGAACTTGGGCACAGAGAGTATATATATATATTATATGTATGTATGTATGTAAACCTTAATGGCAATATATAGATAGAGAGAGTAGAGGGGGTTTAGAAAATTTTGGCAGTCCTTGCAGGAGGGGAGCATTGAAAAATGAACGAAAAATACCCTCGTTAATTGTACCCATTCCCGCAGGTCTCCAGTGCAGATTATGTCAGATGTGGATGATTGTTTTACTCAATTGGAAGTGCAGTTTAATGAAAATCTTCAATTCTGTGCTTTTCAGTGGTGAAATACTAAACTAATCCTCATCTTACATAAAATTTCTCAAATGCCGCTACATTAAATATTTCCTGCTGTTTTTCACTGCAGGTGACGTATAGTTCATAGCAAAGAGATTAATGTTGGTTGTAGAGTGTTGACTACTATGGGTCAGAAAGGCCATTCCGTTACAAATTCACATTCACAAGATAAAGTACAACGTACATAGTCGGCGCAGGCTAAGTTGTACCTGAGTTCTAGTTTTCCGACATGCAGTAATTCTTGTTTAACTTGAGATTGACATGTGAAAGACACGTGACAAAAGCTGCTTCATGCTCTTTCGGATATGTAAAGTGAGTTGAGGAGTTAGTATCAGAGACTGTGGGCCCTCTGAAGAAAGCAGAGGCGAGTACTCGGCCGTGTGAGGGCGTTTTGGGGTGCCCAGACAAAATATAAGGCTCCAATGGAGCGGATATAAACAGTCCCCTAATGCCCGAAGTTTCCCATTTTTTTCTGTCGAAGTTCAAAAAGTGAACCTTCTTTGCATGACAAGCTTATATTCAAGCATATATTGACCTTTTTGAGACATAAAACCACTAAGTCGGTCAATATTTGGATGACAAGCCTTAACATGTTGGTAAGCTTTAATGCAGTCAACACGATTGGAACTAATTTGGGATATTTGTATGTTGAAGTAATGTCGGTTTAATCTACTAATGTAAGCTCATCTGCTTTTCTTTTAAGTTATATACTTGTTTTAATGAGTAATTTGTAATATTGCAACATTCAGCTAAAGGACACCTAACACTTTTGAGAAATTGAAAAAATATGTCGAAGTTCAAAAAAGTAAAATTTGTTTGCATGTCAAACTTATATTCATATATTTGACATTTTTCCGACATAAAACCACTTATAAGGTCAATATTTGGATGAAAGGTCTCAACAATAGGTAAGCTTTAATGCCGTCAAAACGTAGTGTGTCGCATTCCTCTAAGAAGACATTAAGCTACGATACAATGGGGCTTCCTCCCCTAATTAAAGGCAAATAATATTGCATGGCGAAAACTCCTTTACTGCAGTGTATTTGTAGGGTCAATGACATCGAGTGAACCCATATCAATCCAAAGTGCAGAACATGGTCTGTTTTGTTGCTTGATTTTGTGCCCTGCTGTTTGAACTTTTCCAGTATGGGTGGATCCTATGATTGAGTGAGTTCACTAACATTCAGAGTGCTATGGTTACCCACGAAATAGGGGTAGAAAGTAGTGCCTGATTTTTCAGTTGTCTTTAAGTTGAGCAATACTCTTGCATAACTTGACTCACTTTAGTTCCAGATTTGAAAGATTGATGTGAAGTCAGTTTTAGCCGCCATATCGGTGGAAACTTTGTGGGGATTAGTTATTTCTGAATCACTGTCATGCGGAGTACTTTGGTTATACATAGTCGCCAGGGTAAGTTGTACCTTAGTTCTAATTTTCCGACATGCAGAAATTCTTGTTTAAGTTGAGATTTAAACGATCAAAACGGGATAAATACGCTGAATATATCGAGAACATAGAATCCACTTCTGTAACCAACCCAAACATCTTCTGGAGTTTTGTCAAAACGAAGCGTTCTTCTACATCTATCCCGAATCACATGAAATATTGTGACAAAGAAACAAGTGATCAGATTGAAATACTAGAAATGTTCAACGAATTCTTTTACAGCGTCTTTACAACGCCAGAATCCGAAAACCCTCCGGAACTGAACTATTTAACACAAGACGCACTGTCTAACCTGTCTGTTACGGTTGACACAGTACAAAACCACCTTAAAGATATTAATATACACAAAGCCTGTGGGCCGGATAACATTTCCGGCATCTTTTTACGAAATTGTGCCGAAGAACTTGCTATACCACTGACTATGATTCTAACATATCTTTATCATCTGGTGTTTTCCATCTCATTTTAAAACAGCCAATGTCATGCCAGTTTTAAGAAAGGAAATTGTCATGATGTTACGAACTATCGACCGATATCCCTGCTGTCACTAATAAGCAAGATTTTTGAAAAATCTGTATATACAAAACTTTTTGAGCATGTCAAGAGTACTCTCATCTCTGAGCAACACGGTTTCATTAAGAACAGAGACACCGTTTCTAACCTCATTTCATATGTTGACCATTTGTCCAAAGCTTTTGACTCTAAGCAACAAGTCGATTCCATTTATCTGGATCTCAGTAAGGCCTTTGACTCTGTGTCTCACGAACTTTTAACTCATAAAATGAAATATTATGGATTTTCAGGTTCATTGCTAATGTGGCTGAAATCCTATCTCTCAGGTAGATCTCAAAGAGTAGTTTTAAACGGTAAACAGTCTTCCTGGAAGCCAGTTCTTTCTGGTGTTCCCCAGGGCTCTTTAATTGGCCCTCTTCTTTTTATTCTTTATGTGAACGATGTGTCTACTGTTATTTCTCATTCAACCTTGTCTATTTATGCAGACGATACAAAATTGTTCAAATGTCTGGACTCAGCTGATGACTGTATATTTCTTCAGCAAGATTTAAACAATATATCGAATTGGTGTGCAAAATGGAAACTGAATCTTAATGTTTCTAAATGCTGTATTATATCATTCACCAACAAAAGACAAAATAGTCGCTGATTATTCACTGAACGGCTCTATGCTACAACGGGTGTCTTCAGTTAAAGATTTAGGTATAACCCTGACATCCGATTAAACTTTAAAACTCATATTAACTCCATTATCAGTAAATCTTACAAAATGCTAGGTTTTCTTAAGCGCACCTGTAAATCTTTCACCAATATACAGGCTTTGCGGACTTTGTACATTTCCTTAGTTCGATCAAATCTTGAATATGCTTCCACTGTTTGGTCTCCGAACCAAAAATATCTCGTCGAAAGACTTGAAACTGTTCAGTTGAAATTTATTAAATTTCTCTGTTTTAAACAAAACATTCCCTATGTATCAGAACAATATGAACAGACATGTAAATATTTTCACCTCCCCAGCTAGACTCTCGTCACAAGGCCGCTGATCTTAACTTTTTACACAAGTGCGTTCATTCCGAGGTCGACTCACCCTAAGTTGTAGAACAGGTTAATTACAACTTTCCAATGAGGACACTTTGTCACTCTGAGTCTTTAAAACCCGCGAGATCTCGGCTAAACGTTAGGAAGTATTCCTTTTTCCCAAGATCCATGTCCGCGTATAACGATTTAGTATGTAAATATAATACTGTTGACATTTTTACTACTAGGTCTACCTTTCGTCGGACCATCAAAGACATTTTGTACAGATGTTTGTGTGTAATAGGTTCGTATACGTGTATGTTTGTATCAGATTTTTATCCTTGCTCTTATTGTCAGACCTATAAGTGGGCCTTTCGCCTGTCGGATCTGAATAAATAAATAGATAAATAAAAAGATTAACATGTGAAAGACATGTGACAAAAAGCCGCTTCGGATGTGTAGAGTGAGTTGAAGAGTTATCGTCGGAACTGTAGCCTAGAATTCTATTCGTCCGCTTGCCTCCGTACCTCCGGAGGTACGGAGGCAAGCGGACGAATAGAATTCTAGGCTACGGACAGTGGTCCCTCTGAAGAAAACAGAGGCGAGTACTCGGTCGTGTGAGAGTGTTTTTGGGTACCCCAGGCAAAAAAATGAGACTCCGTCGGAGCGGGTAAACAGTCCTTAAATGGCCGAATTTTCCCGTTTTTCTCTCGAAATTCAAAAAAACACTTTCTTTGCATGTGAAGCTCATGTTGAAGCATCCGTTTGAACATAAAACCACTTATTAGGTCAATATTTGGCCGAAAGGCCTCTACGGGTAGGTAGACCTGCAATGAAGAGGTCGTGTCCTTTTTCTCCACGTATATCTACGAGCGATTTGGTTGCAATACTTGCCACACATCTCGTATTTATGGCGAATGACTACTTGAAAACGAAAATGAATGGATTGATTTCCACCTTTCTTATCGAGATTGACATTGCAGACTAGATTAAAATCCCCTCCGATGGTACGCTCACCCTCAGGGAAGTGTATCAAACTCTTTCTCAAAGAATGATGGATGGTTTTTGTTCAGTGTATATATATTACACGATACAAGTTTACGATCATTTACAGTATTATCGATCGCAGATGATACATCTGCCCTCGTCATCACACCATGTTAAATTTACTACCAGCGGAAAATTATTATTATACTAGTAGCTACTCCTTTTGACATTGACGACAAGTAAGAGCCGTCTTATTATTTTCGGAGAAAAGAAATCTGAACACAAAAGTAGAACTATGCATTGTGCTGTGTTTCTAAATAACGAGGCATACAAGAAACTGACTTCATTACCACTGTTGGTATGCAATTCAATAGTACTTTGTCATCTTTAGATAGGACAGTTTCTGCATGTAAAAAAGCCAGATCCATTATTAATTCTCTGCGTAGCTCTGGTGTTGGACCAAATGGGATTAATCCTATCATTGGTGCAGAGGTTTGGAAAAAAATGTGTATGCCTGCAGCTTTCCACACATGTGAACTTTGGACAGTCTCTGATACTGAAATGTTAATGTTAGAACGGTGCCAGCGATATGCTGCAAAAATAATACAAGGTTTACCGACAAGAACTTCGTCGGACGTTGCTATAAGTACGATTGGCCTGTACTCAATTGAAGCACACTTAGATTTATGTAAATTAAGATTTTTTGGAACATTGTGTCGTCTTAGTAACTCTGCTTTGTGCAAAAAGGTCTTCCTAAATCGTCTTTTTGAATTCAAACTATCAGTCATTGAAAGTCAAAGAGGCTTTATTCCTGATGTGTTACGTAGTTTAGCAAAGTATGACCTGTTATGTTTTCTGGAAAAATTCTATTTGTCAGGATTCTTTCCTAACAAAGCAACCTGGAAATTAATAGTTAAAGACACTGTGTATGAAAGAGAAAATGTCTTGCGGAAGGGTAGACTTGAAAGTAAAAGGGAATTTGATTTCTTTCATACTGTGCATCCAAAATTGAACCACTTTTCTTATTGCGCTTTGCAAAATTGTTTCCTTTCTTCAAAGATACTGCGATGTATATTTTACAGATCCTTGCAAATTTCGAAATAATACATTGTCCAAAATGTGAGGAAGACACGAATAACTTGCTTATCCATTCTGCTGTAGCCTGCACAGAAACAGAAGAACAAAGGATCGATCTTTGGTCTAAGTTGATTAACAACACAAGTGTGCACTTTACAGTTTTCCTTAATGACCTCAGTGATGATTATTTTGTTTCAGCAATGCTTGGAAACGAATATATCATTAACGATTTCAGCTCTGAGGAAAGTACGTTCTCGTAAAAACTTCCCTGGAATTTTTTCAGACAATATTTTTGCGTTAATTAGTTTCATTTTTCTCTCTGATATAACTGTTATGACTCTTAAAATGTAAATTTATGTTGCTGTAACTCTTCTTTTCAAAGGAGGAAATAAAGAAACAACAACAACAACAACAACTACCAGCGGAAAATTATTATTATACTAGTAGCTACTCCTTTTGACATTGACGAGTCGTGACTACAAAACACCTGGTAAGCCCATTCGTTCTTCCAAATCTATTCACAGTCTCTAGTGGATGCGTTTCTTGGAGAAAATAAACGTTGAAAGATTTCTCTCTAAGCCACAAAAATATCTTGTGTCTTTTCCTAGTATCCCAACACCCCCGTACGTTTAAGGAAGGTATATTCAAATTACTCATTTATTCTTAATCATTAAAAAAATATTAAAATCCGAACTTTTAACTCTGTCCGCACGATATGCATCACCAGCAATATTTAAGCAGTACAAGAAAGAAGAAAATAAAAAAGAGGAACTACAAAGAGAGGAAACACGGTGAGAAACTGAAATCGTTAAAACATTTCAAAATGACATTTAGCATGTGTAGGGCATGGAGTTGCACCATCACGTGGCTTCATCGCTACATGCACTCTGTCACGAGGGTTAAATATTTTCAGGTGAATTTACAGCTCGATAGTTCCCCTTTTCCTGACTTTGCAGGTTGGGAAGTGATACGCTAGTTTTACTGGTTAAAACCTAGAAGGGGCAACAACATCGTTGACATATGCCGTGATTTTCCTTTTAGTGTATGTTTTTGTTTTTCAAATGACATACCAGCCAGCCCATCAATCCCTGCAATTGTAGAGATAGCGAGAACCGGCCAACCCAGACACAGTGAGAAAAATGGGGATCCTCAAAAACTCGTTTTTTCTTCCGGACGTCTGCCTACGAAGTTAACCGAATATAGAAAACAATGATCTGAAGCTGACCAAATTTGCTCCTCTGCTGACACAAAATGGCTGTACAGTTAGAGTGATATTTCTCAAACCAGCTTTCACAATAGAGGCTGTTATGTGATTTTTAATTTATGGAATTATGTAAATGATAAGGAGATTTTTGTTTGTATCGAAACGGGCCTCGATAGGAATAATATTAGTACTTCTCACTTTTGAACATGGTCAATATATAGAACGAGAAACAATTTTATTTGATTTACACCAAAGGACCTACAAATTAAATTTCTTTGCTGTTATTTTTAACCAAAAAGGTAAAAGAAAGACAAAATCACCCTCTTCTCGTACAGGGCCACGAATTAAATTCAGTCTCGTGAATTCTATTTGAAGTCACTACATTATCTTTGTTGCTGTACACCATTGTTTTCCTACAAATGCGAACCTTATGATCAAAGGGGTGCCTGCAATATAACAGTCACTTTAAAAATTGAACGACAAAAATTATGCAAATTATGCAAGGTAGAACAATACGGAACAGAGGCCAGAGGAAAAAAATTCTCGTTCATCGGATTTTTCGGACCAAGGTTCAGCAGAGGCGAGCGATTTTTTGATTTTTTTTAGGCAAAAGGTAACCGCAGTCCCTCGGACTTTTTTGCCGGGATGCAGACAAGGCAAAATAATCTTTTCCCCTTTTTTGCTAACAAGAAATATCTTAGAAAAGACACACTGATACTGGTTATTGAATTCAACTCTATATTTCTCAACAATAACATAGCAATAACAGTGAAGACACGTCAGAAGTCTCATTCAGAATCCCACATGCCCGCGAAAACCCGACGAAGTGTAGAGCGCCGCCAGCGGCGACACTAAAGTATTTGCAATGCAGAAGTATGAATTTGCCGAAATCAAAAAAATTCCAAATCTGCAGAGTAGAACCGGCGATTCCGATGAACAACTATTTTTTCCTTTCTGGCCTAATATGACATTACACACCGCACGATAGATTACAGGGCTTGTTTGAGACTTCTGAAGCTTTAGATTTTCTTCCGTAAGGAGAAATTAACTGACTATGTATAAGCTTACACATCGAATAACTGACGATAAAACTTTTCAAAAATGGTTTTGTCCTTGGAAAAGTATTACCGCAGAACAAAAGACTCAGCATTTTTCATTTGAAAGCGACGGTAAGCTTCTGCGTGAATAAAGCATGAGTTGGTGGCTTCTCCGTTGTTAAGCAACGCCGTGAATCGAATAAAGACGCAAATACCCATTGCATTGGTCTAGGTAAGTACCGCTTTCAAGACTTCCTCGCAGCGCTCAATTAACAAAGCGATTGCGTTTAAGTTTACAGTTATCCTTGAACATTTCAAAAAGTTACCTACAGCGGAATTTCCATGCAAAGGATATTTTTTTACTACACCGATAAAAGAAACTTAATGCCCTTGTCTCTCACATTTGGCGTTTCGATCCAAATAGCCGAGTATCACACAAGGTTGGAAGGCGTAACTTCACATTGGCTCTATGCATGCATTTTTTTAGGCATACCGTAAAATAAACTTTGCCTATAGTAAGCCAAATATATTGTAGTTACAGCAGATATTTATAACGTTTCCTTTTTTCCGGCGTTTGTCTTTATCGTTGAAACATACTTCGATAACAAACAGCATGGCGTGGTGAAAATGACTTGAACAACACCACAGTCGACGTTGCCGGCTAACATGACTACATTGTACTTTGACAATGATGAGAAGTTTTGTACATAATTATTGCTAAAATTATAAAAAAAATTCTGCAGCGGTTCTTGATGATGCGGCATCAAAATCAATTTCTGCAGGTTTTATTATTCGAGTAGAACCACCGCACAATTTTTTATTTTTCATGATTTTGAAAGTTGCCTGAGATTGCCATCGTTGGGAAAATGTGTTCTGATCGGAGTGTGAGAGAAATTGGACATCTGATCAGAGTGATATATTTCACAGTGTGCGTCGTAAGATACGGACCGCTTTCATACAATGCTGAAGTGAACTATCAACAGGAGTTTGAACGCTATAAAGAATGGATTAATGTGAATGAAAACGGCTAATCTTTGAGTGGAAGCAAAGACATTCCCTAAGAAATTCTAACGGACTCATCAACAATCTATTCACATCCTTAATTTCCCTATCGGTCCGTTTTTAGGGTCTATGGCTTATTGTAAATCTTCTCGTGACATTTCATGATAGCGTAATTTTGAAAATTTTCTCTGCAAATCTGAGTTGACCAGGTAAGACAATGTTTACCATGTTAAATTATAAATCTTAATGAACTATGTCGCAAGAATAAAACATTTTATTGTACACACATGTTTACGATTAGATCTTATATACTATAGGGTTTGTGCTGCGGCATTTTGTAATACTGACGTGTTTTGTAATAACTTACGCAAAATGTAATAAGGGGTATCAGCATTTTGTAATAACTGACGCATTTTGTAATAACGTCTGCAGTATTTTGTAATAAACCAGTCTACGCGTTTTGTAACAAGGGTATCAGCATTTTGTAATAAAAAATTGTCTACGCAAAATGTAACAAGGGTATCAGCATTTTGTAATAATTCGCACTTTGTAATAACAGTTAACGCATTTTGTAATAATTTTAAAAACGTTCCCCAGTTTTAAAGCATTAACAGATATTTTATTGACTTTGGAATGGTATTACACAGTGTGTGTGTTTACTCGTTAAGTAAGTACAAAAATTGATCGCTCCCTGACTTCCATTTAAAATTAGAAAGACTTAATTTTAGATAGCTGTCAATCAGTATTTTTACCAACTGATCATCTGAGGCAGGTAACTACTAGATTTTGACTAGTTTATTATTATATATTTGAGAGAATAATTGGTATACACAGTCAGTTGATTTATTAAATAGAGGATAACGACATTCTTTCTGATGTATTGCAGACAACCAGCAATCAACAGGTAGATACACAGATAAAATAAAATATAATAACATAAAATAAATTATTATACATCTGCCTTCGCAAACAATACAATCGAGCTTCCTTAAAAACGGGCACGTAACGGGCATGCAATAACCCCTTTACTTTCATATTTGACGATAAACCGTGCGTCATTGAATGGCTCCATACTGAAACTCCATACTGTACTTTGAAAATAACTTCTGATAAAAGAAACAGAAGTAAATGTATTACGACTGTTTGAAGGTGAAAAATATTATGAGGTAATAACGAAAGTTCACCAAGACCGCACTGTACAAATATGGCACGACATCGCTGCTCGGCTGGTACATCGAATGTTGGATGAGCGCGCGATGTAAACAAAGATGGCGCTTACCCTTAACCCGCTCGCAGTTAAGAGGGCGATGCAGAATATGCCTCTAAAGTATATGGAATAATGCATCGGAAACGACGGGTGCATATATTCTTGATAAAAAAGGAGATGTATGATAATAATTATTACGAAAATACCGCAAAGTAAACACTCAGACATTAGTGCATTGCATCGCCCGACGCGCTAACGCGCGCTAATGATGTGTCTTTATACATTCTTTGCGTTATTTCGTAATAACCTTAACTATACTGAAGTAATCTAACGTAAACAAAACTAAAACTAAACTAAACGAAACTAAAATAGTCAGAATAATCTGATGTTTTAGTGATTTGACTTGTTTAGCTACTAAAGCGGAAGTATATCTGACCTGTTGAGTATGTATGTATGTATGTATGTATGTATGTATGTATGTATGTATGTATGTATGTATGTATGTATGTATGTATGTATGTATGTATGTATGTATGTATGTATCTATGTATGTATGTATCTATGTATGTATCTATGTATGTCTGCATCTATGTTGGTAGGGAGGGGAAGGGAGGAAGGGAGAAAAGAATGCCTGAGTCTATCTATTTATCTATCTAAGTATCTATCTATCTGTCTGTCTGTCTGTCTGTCTTTCTGTGGCTGTTATTTAATGATAATGGCAGATATTTGGCAGGTATAACCAGTAGGATAGCGAATAAAATGTAGCTTAATCATGGTATTGCAGGGCAGCTTATCCTAGCTCGTTGGCTAGACAAATTTTACCATTGGGCGATAGCGTAGATTTAAAGGAGGAACACAACAGGAAAGAAATAGATCTGAGAAAACAAAACCATGACTCAGTAGATATGAATTGTCACCTTTTACATACAAGAAAAGTGGCTGGTCTGTCGATAGAGCTTTATTTTGTCCTTGTCTATGGGATGATTAAAATAAATTATCATTCAGTATTTTAATTGACTGCTTCACGTCAGTGTTTATCAGTATATTTTGATAAATATCAGCTGTCAGTATTGACATATTAACGTGCCCCTCCCATCTTATTACCGTAAATTATCGACAATCAACTTTAGAGAAACACATATCATACGTATAGAAGTTGCTTAGAATACTGCAACCTTTCGTACATTTATTTTCCACTTTAACCCTTTGCACCCTAAGGCCCTGGGGTGGACTTGACATTGGAAGTACCATCTAGCATGACGTCTGACTTCTTAAATTAGCAAAGACTGTCCCCCATACCATTATATCTTTAGAATCACCATAAAATACTTTGTCCCAAAAATATGCAAATTACGGTCACGTGACCTCATTAAGTATTCAAAATGGCCGCCAATATATAAAATATTGTACTTTTTAACATATTTCTTTATTTTCATGGGAATTCCTCATTAATTCAAAATTTTTCATCACCAAACCTGTTTTCTATCACGTCAGCATGGACTGAAATGAAATTGTGACAAAAATTTTGAAAAAACACTGATATTTTGTATCATTTTGACCTGCTAAGTGTAATGTAAACAAAGGCTGTATAAGTGTTAAATCTGTCAAAGCAGAATGTAAAATAACATCCAGCACCTAATATTATGAAATATTTCCCACAGTAAATATATATCTTTTGAATGAAAATGACACACTTGTCCCAAAATATGCTAATACTGGTCATGTGACCTAATTAGGTATTCAAAATGGCCGCAAACAATATAAATTTATCATTATCTTTACATGTTTTCCAGTTTTCCAGTAAAAGATAATCGATATTTTATCATATCCCAATGCTAAATCACATTTTTTAGTCCCATTACCATGGACTTTGATGTAAACTTTATACATTATGATAAACTTTACACAGATTTGATAAACCTTACACAGATTTTCTTGTCTTCACTCATAAGTCAAGAATTACACACAGCGCCCTTGAATAGGGGTCAGACAGGTCAAGGTATCCTATTTTATATCTTCTGACTATTGAATTTATCAAACTTTGTCCACAATTACAAGATATGTTTTGAATTGTAGTATTACAATTGCCCCCAAAATATGCAAATACTGGTCACATGACCTCATTAAATATTCAGAATGGCCACCAGTATTCTAAATTTACAATGATTTTCACATATTGCTTCTCTTTCTGACGACATTCTAAAGAATTTATCACTTCCTATTTCTCAATTATGTCTAAATTAGATTAAAGTTAGATTCTGTTGTCTACAACTGATGGTTCCAGGAAAATGTTTGTAACCTAATTTTATGAACTCAATAAAAGCTTCGTTCAAATCACAGTGTACACTAACATTACAATCATTTTGCAAAATTCAGAATTGATTATTCGAGGTTTGCAAACTTCATCCAATATACATGCAAAAACATAAGAATACACAATTTTATTGTAACCAAAAAACAATATTTATTGTTTATCTTTAGTAAAAAAAGTAAAAATAATGTAGCAACGCCCTAAAAATCAGACCAAAACCCTCAAAATGTCACAAGGGAACCATTTCTGGATAAGGTGGGTTTTGTGCATGTACATCATTAGTATAATAAAATTAGGTCTTAGAACACAACACTGTCAATGTTGATGATGTCGCTGTCTTTTATCATATTCTGAGCTCTGCATGATCATCTCCAAGCTTTCTCTTTCATCCACCAACAGTAACATTGAAGAGAAAAAATGCAGAACGGTCTGCAGTATATTGTCTTTTCAAAGTACAGTACTGTATGTAAAACCTACTAAAACTTTCTCGGTTTGTTTTCTTTCTCGATTTGTTTTATAAATTGCATACAATAAATCTCATTCTGTCTTCAATTGCATTTTGACTATCAACTCAGACCCCCTTTATATGGCGTTATTATGATAACCTAGCCTCGGTAGTGAGATATAATATCGACATCATTATATGCTATTACATTTTTACGTATTCAGAAACCACAAAGCATTTGAAATACATACAATATCAGCGGATGTTTATAATTATTACAAAATGCGTTAACTTATGTTACAAAACGCGTTTTATTACAAAACGCTGATACCCTTATTACAAATCGCGTAAACAATATTTTATTACAAAATGCTGATACCCTTATTACAAAATGCGTAGACCATTTTATTACAAAATGCTGATACCCTTATTACATTTTGCGTAAGTTGTTACAAAATGCGTCGTATTACAAATGCCGCAGTACAGGGTTATTCACAAAATACGGCCCTGTATGGACTCGGGCTCAGTGAGTGACGTATTGGGCGAGCCGAAGGCGAGTCCAATACGTCACTCACTGAGCCCGAGTCCATACAGGGTCGTATTTTGTGTATAACCCTATTATTATACACATCCCTCCATTAATCGTCCGTATAAACTAATTCTATGGTAAATTTTGACGGATGCGGCACGCGAGATAAGAGTGGAACGCGCGCGATTGTTGAAATAAAATTGCTACAAACCCCTGAAAGCGCGTCGCGCGTCTCCGTATTCGGGACTCCGCGTACTATACAAAATACGGAAAGTTATTGGACGGTCAAACTCCCATATGTTACGGCAGTAGGTGTATGATACTAAAGTACATAAGGTGACCTGAGTAAAGATGCTAGTAAGATTTGCATTACTTTATGAAATTATTGAAATTGTACGAAAACATGTTACGTCACAACCGCTCCGAATTGGAGAAACCATCTAGCACAAATTCGTTTAAAAAGTTTTGACCTAAATACGTGTATATCTCGCAAGTGCTGAAAAGTCATTCAGAAATATAGTTGTTCACCATACAATAGCATTGAAAAACCTATCAATCGAGCCTCCGCGATTTTATTTACTTAAAAGGCCCGATGTCTTCCATTCCTAAAGTCTGTGTTCTTTTTAACATTGTATGATTTGCTTGCCTTCTTTCGTTGGCACACGACAATATTAAACATTTCTTCGCCAGAATTATGTATAAGCTTAAGGTAAAGGACGACGAATTCGGACGCGCACACGCTTTAGAACGTTTCTGCGCAGATTTAACTCCAGCCTGCCGCAAATGGGTTATTTTGTAGCGCATGTATTTAACATCACCTGTCATTGTTGAAATTGCGCTTTTACCTAATTTTTTGACCCAGTCTCTTAGAAATACATGTGACCTTTAACCTTGTCATATTTTGACCCCTAGGAAGCTGGATTTTATTCAATATGAGCGCAAAATTAACATTTCTCTCCCACTTACTTGGCGCATATTACCCATTCACCTGGAGATATTGTAAAAAGTAGCGTGGTGACACCCTTTTATTAAAAGTGTAAACTAAATGGTATTATGTCAGGATTTTATTCGCCAAGTTTGGTCAAAATGACACAATTCAAAGCGACAGGAAGAAAGTTCGAAATCTAAGTAGTGATATAATTTCGATATCGTCATTTTGTAATCGATACTTATGTTAAAATTTCTTTACAAACATCATGAAAACTATACATTCGATAGATATTGATCTTAATCCTTGGTATTTATTAAAATTAACTCATTTGCTAAGCGTTTTATAATTGCTTTCTTTAGTTTAAGTGAATTATATCATTTTTATTTATTTCTAACGACGCCATTTTAACGTCCGTTTCCATGGAAACGAGCGTGGTGACCCCCATTTTTTATTTCATTTTTTCACTTGCACAACTTCAAAGAATAATTGTGCAAAGTTTCAAGAAAATGACACCACAACCTAATTTTGACGTAATTCGTAGTGCTTCACCTTAATCATTAAAAAAATCCAGCAATTTACTAGTAATATGAAATGAGTGTTTTGATTCTTCGACTGATTCATTTTGATATGCTCTTTTTGTTGTCACATTTTTAAAAGAGAGACACTCAAAGAGAGATACGGGGTGGAGAGAGAGAGAGAGAGAGAGAGAGAGAGAGAGAGAGAGAGAGAGAGAGAGAGAGAGAGAGAGAGAGAGAAGAGAGAGAGAGAGAGAGAGAGAGAGAGAGAGAGAGAGAGAGAGAGAGAGAGAGAGAGAGAGAGAGAGAGAGAGAGAGAGAGGGGGGTGGGACACACAAATTAGTGACCCTTTTGTGTTTTTTAACAAGCTGTAATTTTAACCAAAAAATGTTCTTGCAACCGAAGATAACATGAAATTTTCTTTTAAATCTAATCCAAGCTTTTTTCTTTTCCTAAGGGGTATACTAATACGTTTTGTTTGTAACATTTCTTGGTTTCTCTCAACTTTTGTTGCTGTAACTACCCTGCGACGTTAATCATTAAAAGGCAAACTTTACATGCTTTCCCCTTCCGGTTGAGACCTTAAGACGATTAATACGCTGTTCACCACAATTTCTATGAAATCCTTTGATTTCGTTGCAAGGGTTTATGAATGATAAGGAACAAACAACCTTCTTTGCTTTAAGCTTTATATGATGTTAAATGATGCCCCCCTATTAGTCTAGTCGGAAGGTAGGGTTCCCATGCACCCCCATGGATGTTTTTTTTTAACCTACATTTTTGTAATCCTTAGGGTCTATATTTAATGAATTTTGATGTTCCCAAAATCAATCGTGTCCCATGGGGTTCATTGGCGCCATCTTTGCCGCCATCTTGGCCGCCATCTTGGATTTCAACAATGGGGTAGGGGTCACGTATCTACCGCTCGACGGAAACAGAAACAATAAAATACTATAAACGTTACATTTTTAGAAAGCCAAGATCATGGCCTTTTCATTGATATATAACTTAATAGGGATTAATTAATATTTGAACGTCGATTAGACTTTATATCGGTCATTGGCCGTAAATCGTAAAATTTGCGAAATTTCACACCCAATAATTAAGTTCCCGTTCCCCCAAACAATTTTTCATAAGGTATTTATATATTTTTTGGAAGAACTCGGTGCAATAAACAAGAAAAACAAGATTAAAAGTATGTGTCTTGAGATTTAGTGGGTGCATGAGCTTGTTTTCTGATTACGCGGTATGCCACATATCCGTGTGTAACATAAGGGGTAGGGGTAATGTTTCCCTTTCTGTTTCGAATCATGAATAATGAAACCATAAAAATGTTACATTTTTGAAAGTGCTGCATCAGACCTTTCTAAAAATATATAGATTTATGGGTAAAAATGCATATTTAAAAGTTACAAAGCTTAAACCTTTCGGTTTGTGTCGATTTTAAGTGATTTTTAAGAACGAAATTACAACATATGGGGTAAGGGTAATGTTTCCCTTTCTGCCTCGAATCATGAATTACGAAACCATATAAATGTTATACTATTTGAAAGCTCTGAAATTGGCCTTTCCAACATGTATAGTTTTATTGAGACAAGTCCATATTTTAAAGTTACAAAGCTTATGCCTTTCAGTTTGTGTAAATTTTAAGTGATTTTTAAGGACGAAATTACAACATATGGGGTAGGGGTAATGTTTCCCTTTCTGCCTCGAATTATGAATTATGAAACCATATAAATGTTATACTGTTTGAAAGCTCTGAAATTGGCCTTTCAAAAAATGTATAGTTTCATTGGGAAAAGTCCATACTTTAAGTGACAAAGCTTAAACCTTTCAGCTTGTGTCAATTTTAAGTCATTTTTAAGAACGAAATTACAACATATGGGTAGGGGTAATGTTTCCCTTTCTGCCTCGAATTATGAATTATGAAACCATATAAATGTTATACTGTTTGAAAGCTCTGAAATTGGCCTTTCCAAACATGTATAGTTTCATTTGGGAAAGTTGCATATTGAAAGTTACAAAGCTTAAGCCTTTCAGTTTGTGTCAATTTTACGTGATTTTTGAACAAAATTATAATAAAAGGGGTAGGGGTAATGTTTCCCGTTCTGTCTCGAATCATGAATTACGAAACCATATAAATGTTATACTGTTTGAAAGCTCTGAAATTGGCCTTTCCAAACATGTATAGTCTTATTGGGAAAAGTCCATATTTTAAAGTTACAAAGCTTAAACCTTTCAGTTTGTGTCAATTTTAAGTCATTTTTAAGAACGAAATTACAACATATGGGGTAAAGGTAATGTTTCCCTTTCTGCCTCGAATTATGAATTATGAAACCATATAAATGTTATACTGTTTGAAAGCTCTGAAATTGGCCTTTCCAAACATGTATAGTTTCATTGGGGAAAGTTGCATATTTGAAAGTTACAAAGCTTAAGCCTTTCAGTTTGTGTCAATTTTAAGTGATTTTTGAACAAAATTATAATAAAAGGGGTAGGGGTAATGTTTCCCGTTCTGTCTCGAATCATGAATTACGAAAACCATATAAATGTTATACTGTTTGAAAGCTCTGAAATTGGCCTTTCCAAACATGTATAGTCTTATTGGGAAAAGTCCATATTTTAAAGTTACAAAGCTTAAACCTTTCAGTTTGTGTCAATTTTAAGTCATTTTAAGAACGAAATTACAACATATGGGGTAGGGGTAATGTTTCCCTTTCTGCCTCGAATTATGAATTATGAAACCATATAAATGTTATACTGTTTGAAAGCTCTGAAATTGGCCTTTCCAAACATGTATAGTTTCATTGGGGAAAGTTGCATATTTGAAAGTTACAAAGCTTAAGCCTTTCAGTTGTGTCAATTTTAAGTGATTTTTGAACAAAATTATAATAAAAGGGGTAGGGGTAATGTTTCCCGTTCTGTCTCGAATCATGAATTACGAAACCATATAAATGTTATACTGTTTGAAAGCTCTGAAATTGGCCTTTCCAAACATGTATAGTCTTATTGGGAAAAGTCCATATTTTAAAGTTACAAAGCTTAAACCTTTCAGTTTGTGTCAATTTTAAGTCATTTTTAAGAACGAAATTACAACATATGGGGTAGGGGTAATGTTTCCCTTTCTGCCTCGAATTATGAATTATGAAACCATATAAATGTTATACTGTTTGAAAGCTCTGAAATTGGCCTTTCCAAACAAGTATAGTTTTATTGGGGAAAAGTGCATATTTGAAAGTTACAAAGCTTAAGCCTTTCAGTTTGTGTCAATTTTAAGTGATTTTTGAACAAAATTATAATATAAGGGGTAGGGGTAATGTTTCCCGTTCTGCCTTGAATTATGAATTATGAAACCATATAAATGTTATACTGTTTGAAAGCTCTGAAATTGGCCTTTCCAAAATGTATAGTTTTATTGGGGAAAGTTGCATATTTGAAAGTTAAAAAGCTTAAGCCTTTCAGTTTTTGTCAATTTTAAGTGATTTTTTGAACAATATGCACAAAACAGTTAGTCCGTTGGCCAGGTATCGAAATCATCCCCTCTAAGGCATTTTACCCACTATGATTTTCTGTTAGCTAGTATTCTCAGCTGTCATAATCTGCTTATTTTCCATTTAACTGATGGTGTGTGCGAGTGTAACGACTTGTTTGTGAAGGGCTGTCACGGCCCCCGGTAGTAAAATAGGAATGGGTTAGGGGTAACATATTTACCGCTAGTCGGAAACAAAAACAAAAAGCACCATAAACAATACATTCTTAGAAAGCCCAGATATAATCTTTTTACTTTTTTGATAATTATTCGACTTTAGATGGCGCCAATATTCCGTATGTACATGGCGGTCAGCAGCTGAATTATTCACATAACGAACGTTGATATGGCCTAAAACTTCAGTAAATTCATTCAAGCAAACTCTTGTTGATTAAGTTGATAGTTTTCCTTTCTTTTTATTTCGAGTATTTGCCATGGCATGACTGAAACGAACCTTGAAACGAAGGCTGTACGTATCTATATTAGTCCGAGCCTGAGCGTGATCTGAGAGCAAAAAGATCCGCAGATAATGCGAACGATCGCAACCGTTACCAACAGACTCATTATGCAGAGCCACGCCCCAAAACGCCCAACCAAACTTGGCACTAATCATGATCCCAGTCCATTTCGAGCCGGGCTTTAAGGGAAGTGCGGTGGCCTTTGAAAGACCCTTTGGTTTGGTTTTGTACCGTAGTATAGGAAGAAACCCGACCTGTCGTCGTTGCTGTGAATGTTTGTGTTGGTTTTAGCCTCTTTTTTGCCTATTTGAAGAATCGTCTTTGCAGCCTTCCATTTTGCGTTCTGTGAGGCGAGTGTCTTCGATCGCTCTCTTAAGTTTGTGATGTACAACTGTCTTGAGTCTCGGTGCTTTATTGGGTATAGAGGTAAATAGTTAGAGATCAGGGTGATAAATTGGTTGCCGCAGTGTCTTTCCAGGTGTTGCCACTTTTGAAGGAATTCAACACTCGGTATTTTATCCTGGTAAGTATTCTTTAAGGTGTACCTGTAGGATTGCCACTTTTGAAGGAATTCAACACTCGGTATTTTGGCCTGGTAAGTATTCTTTAAGGTGTACCTGTAGGCTACGTGGTACTGAATAGGGGCCACTTAGGTTTCAACACGTTCGATACTCTTGGCTTTCGCTTATACCCCGTTGTATGAGTAACTGGGATCGGAAATGGGAAAGGCTCAATTAATATCCATCTTGCTAATATTAATTCTCGTTTGGCTTACAGATGGCCACCTCTACTTGTTTCGGTGAAAATTTGACTGTCAATAGACGATTTTCCGCTGATTGCGAGATCTCGCGAGACTTTAATACATGCCCGTAGAAACAGGTTTCCAGCTTAGTAATACAAGTCAAACTTTGTATGGAACTAGAAAAAGTGCAGAACTGAGCAAAGGTTGCAACTTCATATATTTTATGCAGTGTTTAACGTAATTAGCGACTTGTCCTGTTTTACGCAGTTTGTCCTGTGTTGCGAGAACGCGTCCACTGCGAACCACATATTCTCGCGATATCTCGGAATGTCTCGCGCGGTTCGGAACATGGTCTATTGGACAAAACATTGAGTATGACTTTCTTCTGTGTGTTATTTAGGCCCATGAAAAATATGACAATTGCATACATATTGTTGTCAAATATCTCAAATCTTAGATTGTAAGAAATAGGCTTAGGCTTCCCTGTAATCATACAAATGAGTTAAATGGGAATATATTGGAGTAGATTACAGTAATCGAAGAGAATGGTTGACACTATAGAAAGATTTATCTCGGATTGCGGGGACCTAACTATAAAAGAACAGCACAGAATACTTGCCGGATGTATTGACTGTTCATGTATAGTACAGGCTAGTACAAACATGGAATGTAAAACATACAAATCATAGAAGTGGCAAATTTTCTCAACTTTTCACAAAGTTTATATCCATCATTACTATCAGGATTAGGATTTCCCAATCTAAAATAAGCTATTACTTGATTACACCTTGATTCAGCATGACTAACATTTTGCATTTGCCACACCACCAGCCATGCCCGTCCCTGGGATCGCGAACAATGCCTTTAACGAAGCTTTTGAACGCTTTTGTGAATTGTGTAAGAATGTCCTCTCTGTGGAGTATAATGTGTGAAGTCGTTGTCTACCTCGCTTGACTCTGATGATTATGTTGACTTATTTTTTCTCAGCTGCTGGTGGCTGATCTAGCTCGAAAGTTAGATCAATCTAGTCTCTCTGATTCGATCATGCTAGTGGGAATGGTATCTTCAAGCATTGACCCTAAAACGTCCGTTTGTAGGGTCTTTGCTTCAAAGACGTCAGGGTCTAACATTGGTTAAATGTCATCCATGATAAAAAAACTAATGATAGATTCACTCACAAGGCATTTTAAACATTGAGGTGTCAATGGGAATATAAGCCTTTTTAGTCATTTTCTGAGGTTTGTCTCGCCTTATTATTGCTTGGTGTAGAGAGTGTTTGTTCGCCTTCTGTTTACTATTTAGTTGCGTAATTTGAATGCGTTCTGTGACATTTGGCTTTTCGGGTCTTAGTTCCAGAATTATTTTGCTATTGAATTTAGTACCCAGTCGAAAATGTAATCCTCATTGGGAGTATATAGTGTTCTGCGTTGTAAAATAATTTCGAAAATTGGTTATGATCTCTTGTTTCTGGTAAGGAAGGTAAAGTGTTGTCGATCCATCTTATCTTATTATGGAGAAGCTATATTGTGGATTAATGGTGATTGGTTTTCAGCGATAAAAGATTCTCTCGTGTTCCCGTGTGGTATTAAAAGTAACACTATTAATAGTGAGCTCTGATTTGCCCTGACGGTCACGTGACTGTGCATGTATTTACGATATACTGTAAAGTTGGCCATTCCTATCTCCAAAGTGGGTTTCTTTCACATTGTTTGTATTTTCATCACAAGTTTCAATATACTGATATAATATAGCGATAAACAACCCTATAAGTTGGGTACACCACTCGAGCTCGGTTTTGACCACTTCACTCTTTATACAACGACTGAAGTTCGTGCGTATATGTGTTTACGGTCCAAACCGTGTGGTATCCTTTCAAAGTGGTGCGTTATTGCCTATATATCTCTCGCGATACAATTAAAAAAAGGGATTGATTGTTGCTGCTGTCATATCAACTTGGCATGACGACTATGACATCCAATTAGTGTTTGTGGGTTTGGAATATATAATTCTTGACATATTATAGCTGTTAACTTTCTTTCCCTAATTTGAGTTATTGAAATTAGTAAAACGTCTTATTAACCAACATTTTAGCTTTTTAGTGCTATTTAGTGCCTATAGAGTATTTTTCTATGTTCCTTGTAACAAGTAAATGTCAGTAAAGTAACACAAACTTTTGAGTTTAGGCATTGTCACTGCATAGTTTTTGAGTTTATCCCAATCAAGCCATATCTTGTTGGAAAAACAACTGCGTTAGTGTTTCAGAGATATGATATTTATGTGGCTTCCTTATTCGCTGCGTTTGGTAGTAGAGGAAACATTACCCATACCCCTATCCCTTAAATGTATATTATAGAGGGATGTATGGCATACCATATATTAGGAAAACAATCGACGCACCCCATAAGTCTCAAGAAGATACACTCTTTTAATGTTTTTTACTTCTCTGTTGCATTAAGTTCTTTCAAATGATATATAAATACCTTGTAAAAATTGTTTGGAGGAACATGAACTTAATTATTGGGTTTGAAATGAAGCAAATTTAACAATTTACATTTCATGTCCGATATAAAATCTAATCGATGTTTGAATATCGATTTATCCCCATTTAGTTGTATACCATGGTAAGGGGATTATCTGGGCTTTCTAAGAATGTATTGTTTATGGTACTTTTTTGTTTTTGTTTCCGACTAGCGGTAAATATGTTACCCATAACCCATTCCTATTTTACTACTGAGGGTGTGACAGCCCTTCACAAACAAGTCGTTACACTCTCACACACCATCAGATAAATGGAAAATAAGCAGATTATGACAGCTGAGAATACTAGCTAACAGAAAATCATAGTGGGTAAAATGCCTTAGAGGGGATGATTTCGATACCTGGCCAACGGACTAACTGTTTTGTGCATATTGTTCAAAAAATCACTTAAAATTGACACAAACTGAACGGCTTAAGCTTTGTAACTTTCAAATATGCAACTTTCCCCAATGAAAATATACATGTTTGGAAAGGCCAATTTAAGAGCTTTCGAACAGTATAACATTTATATGGTTTCATAATTCATGGTTCAAGGCAGAACGGGAAACATTACCCCTACCCCTTTTATTATAATTTTGTTTAAAAAATCACTTAAAATTGACACAAACTGAAAGGCATAAGCTTTGTAACTTTAAAATATGGACTTTTCCCAATGAAACTATACATGTTTTGAAAGGCCCATTTCAGAGCTTTCAAACAGTATAACATTTATATGGTTTCATAATTCATGGTTCAAGGCAGAACGGGAAACATTACCCCTACCCCTTATATTATAATTTTGTTTAAAAAATCACTTAAAATTGACACAAACTGAAAGGCATAAGCTTTGTAACTTTAAAATATGGACTTTTCCCAATAAAACTATACATGTTTGGAAAGGCCAATTTCAGAGCTTTCAAATAGTATAACATTTATATGGTTTCATAATTCATGGTTCGAGACAGAAAGGGAAACATTACCCCTACCCATATGTTGTAATTTCGTTCTTAAAAAAATCACTTAAAATTGACACAAGCTGAAAGGCATAAGCTTTGTAACTTTCAAATATGGACTTTTCCCAATAAAACTATACATGTTTGGAAAGGCCAATTTCAGAGCTTTCAAATAGTATAACATTTATATGGTTTCGTAATTCATGATTCGAGGCAGAAAGGGAAACATTACCCCTACCCCATATGTTGTAATTTCGTTCTTAAAAATCACTTGAAATCGACACAAACCGAAAGGTTTAAGCTTTGTAACTTTTAAATATGCAATTTTTACCCATAAATCTATATATTTTTAGAAAGGTCTGATGCAGCACTTTCAAAAAATGTAACATTTTTATGGTTTCATTATTCATGATTCGGAACAGAAAGGAAACATTACCCCACCCCTACCCCTTATGTTACACACGGATATGTGGCATACCGCGTAATCAGAAAACAAGCTCATGCACCCACTAAATCTCAAGACACATACTTTTAATCTTGTTTTTCTTGTTTATTGCACCGAGTTCTTCCAAAAAATATATAAATACCTTATGAAAAATTGTTTGGGGGAACGGGAACTTAATTATTGGGTGTGAAATTTCGCAAATTTACGATTTACGGCCAATGACCGATATAAAGTCTAATCGACGTTCAAATATTAATTAATCCCTATTAAGTTATATATCAATGAAAAGGCCATGATCTTGGCTTTCTAAAAATGTAACGTTTATAGTATTTTATTGTTTCTGTTTCCGTCGAGCGGTAGATACGTGACCCTACCCCATGTTGAAATCCAAGATGGCGGCCAAGATGGCGGCAAAGATGGCGCCAAATGAACCCCATGGGACACGATTTGATTTTGGGAACATCAAAATTCATTAAATATAGACCCTAAGGATTACAAAAATGTAGGTTAAAAAATACATCCATGGGGTGCATGGGAACCCTACCTTCCGACCCGACTATATTCATAGCTGTACACTAAAACTGATGATGACTATGATGATAGTACGCACTCGAATTGTTTATTTCTCAAATTACTAAATTCAAAATGAAGAATAGTAATTCCCCAGCGAACCATCATGAATTGTCGTCAAATCAAAACATTGGTTGCTTTGGTACCTCACATACTTTGCAGAGAGTGGTTCATCTCTCCCTGTTCTTTTAAAACTTGTCAAGGTTTTGGGATTTTGACATGGCTTAAGGAATGTTTTCTTGACAAAAGAATCAGTTCCTATGAAACACTTCAAAACACCAGTTCCCCTCCGAGATAGAATAACAGTTGATAGAATCAAACGGAGAAAGGCTTTGAGTGCTTTACTTGTTTACCTGAAGAAAATGCGGGAAAAATTACCGCGAGTTAAATATATACAACAAGCTTAAGTTCTTAACTGATGTGTTAAACACTTTATGACAACGCATTCGTTTGTCCGAAGTAAAACAAAATCACTCGTCTGATAAGTCAAAATACAAAAGTCTTGGCGTGTAGGAAGCACTTTCTCATCTCTTTTTTCACATTATACAAGCACCCATGTAGCATTATAGTGAATTTCAGGGGGTGTTCTCCCCGATTATACATGTATAACTTTTGACGAACCTCTTAATATTGTTGTCTAGTGTCGGCTTTCGTATGTTCATGTAGGATGGCACAAAGGAAACACATAAGAGGCCATGCTTTGGCAAGGAAAGCATATTGTGATGGTAAAATAAACTGTTGGTAAAAGAGGTTTTCAACATCATTTTCAAAGGCAGGGCTGTTGTATTTGATGAAGGGTTCTTAAGAACTCACCTTGAAGTGATATTAAGTTTAAGAGAATATAAGGCATGATTTTCGCAGTGTAAGAGAATTTCCCACGATTGTTTGTTAGCGGGCAAGTCTATTTATACTGACATGTAGAGGTCGCTTTGAATGTCACCTGTTTTGAGTAAAATTTCAAAACCATTCATGAACTAAACCAAGCCCTGTAGTGTTAGCACTTGGGTTTTCTTGCGTGTTACAACAAATAAGACCACACAAGAGCTAAACACCAACACATATAGAGGTTCAGTGCTGTTGGTATAGTTTGTTTGTGTTCATAAACTGTTACCCTAAACATTTTTAAACAACATGTATCACTATATAATACGGGAAGATGGAAACTTATTACGTATTTCCAACTGCAGTTCATTGGCTCATTTATCTAATTAGCTCATTTTATATCTATCGCAATACCGAATACCCAAACTTAGTCACAGAAAGACCGACGGAATCTTAAACTGTCCCACGGATATATTGAGAAAATGAAAAGGCGAATTAAGGTCAATAATCAGCCCGCTGGAGAGAGTTGGTATGAATTTATAACAGAATAATATAACCTCGACCCGAAGGGAGATTAGCTGTGTACAGTGCGTTCGACCACCTGTGAGTAGTTGAATTTTAAATTGCATATAAAGCAGACTGGTCTCAAGCGTCGTGATCTACAAGTGAAACTCTTCGCACTCCGATCGGAACACATCATCCACAGGATAGCAATCTCTTCATCTATTAGGACGATGATCTACAAAAAAGTAGAACCAGTTAATGAGGACCCCGCTAATCAGGTATGTACATTTGTAGGCGTCTTTCTACACGCTTGAAAACAATTTTCCGCTTCGTTTTCGCACGCTGAATTGAAACGTAAAGTGATGCCTAATTTCAGGTGAAGAAAAGCGGGTCTCTATCGGACAATCGAAATGACACCCAAAGCCTTGTCTACTGGCAATCTTTGAGTTCTGAACTGAGGATACCCTTTTCAAAGTAGAAAGGAGTTGATAAAAGAGAACTGAATACTCGGACAATTTCTGTACCAAGTAGCGATGTAATGAATCGATTTTGTTGTTTATTGTAAAGGCCTTATTAGGGCATGACCGATTACGCTAAGCTTATGCTAAGTGGACTACGAAACAAAAGCTCCTTTCAACAATATCAGTTGAAACTATAATAAAAGGTTCTCAGGCAATTTTAAACTGACAACTTATATTGGAATATATATATACTGGGATAAATTCTGCCTGTTTACCTGCTAAATTCTTACAGCCGCACATTGTCAATATTCTTGGTTTTGACGTTTACACTAAAATACTTGAGTTCTATCAATAGTGTATTTAAGGTATTGCAAATGACATTATTACCACGCCATGACAGCCATCTTACTTGATAAGCCCTTGTGGGGAACTATTGCTTTGTCTTTAGACACTGGGTAGTAGCATGTTCAGTTCCTGTAATTCATTCTAAAAATGACCAACGTCCTGCCTATCGGTCCTTCCAAATTGATTGAACAATACACTAACGCACCTTTGTTCATAAAAAAAGGCTACAAAACAGAGCCTCCGAGAAATAGGTTATTTCGTATCTCCGCCTTTGGCAGCTCTTTGAAATGTTTAAGTAGCTTTACATTTACAAGCAGGTTTTTTTGTGATCTAAGCGCTGCCTAAAACCACCCTGCCTTTTTGCGTCTATCTTAAAAGCTGGTGCACTAGAAGTGCAATCTTGTTTAGTGTTAATTCCCTCTCAACTCTCACAAGAAAACCCCTCAATGCCAAATTGATTTCAGGAAAACAGTGTTCTTTATTGTACATGGAGCATACCAACCCGTCTTTAACGCACACGTTGTGGTTTGACCACATTTATGTATGAATTTCTTCATCTCGGGACACAAGATGTAATAACCGATGATAGTTCAGCAATTGTAGATCTATCATGATTTTAACTGGTAGAAATATATCAAAACGTGTAAAAAGGACGCGTCTCGTGACCACCATGCACTATATGTAGATTAATAGCTTAAAGCTACAAGCAGCGTTGGAGGGGCCCAAGCGGTGACCGTCACTATGGTCGAAAGAACTTGCACTAGTGATTGCAATTTCAAATCTGAGCTCAAGTGTTCTTGTCAAGAACAATTTGGAATATTATCTCATGATTATTGTCGGCTTTTGCGAAAACCAAAATAGCCGCATAAATACGTGACCAATCCAAGTGTGTTTCGCACAGTGGAAAGTAAACACATTATTGGTGATATCAATTAAAATGGTGCATTGCTTTCCAAGATGAGAAAATTAAAATCTTATCATATGTTTTTCATGAAACTTAACCCATAACTAATAAAAATACTTTTCGCATATTTAAAAGTACCAAAACTAAGAATTATGCGAGTAAACTTTAGTTCAAGAGGTGTGTTGGTCCTGAAAAAGGTGATTTTTAAAGATTAATGGAATTTTCCGCAAAAAACAAAAATAGCCGCCCGATCTTGTGACCGATCAAAATGCCTTCCCTAAGTTGAAAGAAAAGACACTCAGACACTCAGGATAATACGAGTTAAATTTCAGTTCAAATGGTGATAGGTTTTTGAGAAGAAGATTTTTAAAGATTTGACTTGAATTTTTCGCAAAAACCTATACGGCCACCATAAAATGCGACTAAATTAAAGTCTAACGCAAACTTGAAGTACCTGTATAATGGTTATGGGAGGAAGATTTAGTTCAAAGTTTGTGGTGGTTCCTAAAAAATTGATTTGTAAAGATTAATTAGAGTTTTTGCAAACATACAATATATAAAATTTCAGTTCACATGATGCATTTGTTCTGGGGTTACCGTAGACGATTTTTAAAGATAAATTTGACTTTTTGGAAATTCCAATATGGTGGCCAAGATCACATGACCGCTTGCTTTTTTATTAGAAAATTTTCCAGATCAGAACACTTGCCTGCTATTTTGATCAGACCCCTATGTCATCAGGAGAAGCCAGTTTTAGGTTTTGGGAAAGTATGGTCGCTTGGTCATGTGACCAATCGAAATTTGTAGGGTCAGGTGGGCGATTACTTCTCTGTACGTATTAGCCCTGCAAGTTTGAGAAGTTTACGTTGAGCGGTTTTTGAGTTCGAGGTCGACATAGAAATGGCAGAAGAAAAAGAGGAAGACGCAAAAAAGTAGAACTCGAGCAAGACCTATATGGACCCATGCCGTAGTGCTCTTGGGCCCCTAAACATAGTTGCAAGGAAACTCCCTGAAGCTTGTACGTTTAATTCAAGGGAGCCGCAAACCCTTTGTCCGAGGCCTGTGTATTTGAGAAGCCGAAACTACTCAAGATTTAGAAATGCAAACATGATTCCCAATGAGAACAGCTTTCACACCGACGAAACTTTCTGAATCATTTCTACAATGCCCCCTTCATGACAGTTGTAACGAAACTGCTGATTGGTCTTTTCTCGATGACCCAAACCATTACTAGAGTTGTGTAATCTCTCTTGTAAGGGGATACTTTGCGAATTCCGTTCTTGTTTCAGTAGCCGTTATCTCTAAAATTCGTCGGCTTCAGCTGTTTCTGTCTATCTTCGGTTTACTTTGCAGGCAGACGTCCAGAAGAAACGACGACGACGGAGAATCGCCATCGCTGTCATTGTGTCTGGGTTGGCCGTTGTTGCTGTCGCTACAATTGCAGGGATTGCTAGTAAGTAATTGGGAAAAAAAAACTTACATCGAAAGAAAAAATCACACCATATGTTGGCGATGTTGTTTTCACTTGAATATTTATTGTCTAAACAAAATAAAATACTTTATATGACATGCAATTTATTTGCACCATGCAGCGTTCTAATATCCTGGCCAGGAGTCGGTTGAGAAATTTCCAACGTTTGGTTCTGCCAATTGCACATGATTTGACAATCTGTTTGTTATCATATGTCATTGTAACTATACCTTCGAGGAAAATTAAACACTATGACTTCTTCCTTCCATTAAAGCTATAACATTTGTCTTTGGTGTCATCATTACTTAGCCATTCCAGATTTGGTGACGATTTTTTGCAATTTTCCTGAGAAAATAAGGATTAAGGCTACTACAGTATAAAATGCGGGGATGCTTTGGTATTTACTTTTGTATTTTCATGGATACCGTTTGATCTAACTCTTAAAGGACACATACTTGTGCGATACTTTTGTGCTATTTCAGTTCCTTGAATTAGATTTTTGGTTTAAAAAAATGACCATTTATTGACAAGTTAAAGAAAAGTGTGCATGTTTGTAAATAGCAAAGATAGGTATTCCGATCGATTTCACCGACTTGCTAACCCAAAAAATGTAAACGAATTCCAGTAACTGCACTTTTCTAAACATACTGGGACAACTGGGTTCCTGATCTACGGAAGGGAAGACATGCGGTTTCATATACCTTTGACGAGAAAACGAGTTCTCCAGGGACAGTTTGTTATACACAGAATTTGTGGTGATTGTCTCTGAAATACCCCTGATGGTTTGGCCATATAGACAATAGAGAAACGTTTTTGTACTGTCTATTGTCAGGCCTATCCGAGTTACGATATTCAAGTCATCCGAGCTACTTGGATAATATTATGATAATATATAGAGCTTTCGCATAATCTTATATACGAACAAAATTTACGTCAATGTGGCCTCACGCATCTCCCTTTTTGCTCCCAAGGTTCACTAGGATCATCTGGTTCGGCAAGTGCCTTTGAATATAAGCGAGATCAACCTGCAGAACAGTCTTTACCGGTAATAAGTCCAGGTATTTGTTAAGATTTGTCACCATTTGACTCTTGCTTTCAGATGTATCCGTAGACGACACAGCCAGACTGGATTGTCACATGGAGACAACTCGTTTACGTACAGGTTTCTTAATGGGCGTCGTATGCAATAGTCTCAGTTACATGTACACACACACACATACACACTTACATACATACATATACACATTCATAATCCTACATAACTACCTACATACATACATACCTACCTACCTACATACATACCTACCTACCTACATACATACGCACATACATACGCACATACACACATACATAATACATACAAAATGCATACACACTTAATACGTACACATATATAAATGCATACATATATACATATATGCATGCATGCATGCATACATACATACATACATACATACATACATACATACATACATACATACATACATACATACATACATACATACATACATACATACATACATACATACTATGATACAAAATACATACATACATACATACATACATACATACATACAGACATACATACATACATACATACAGTGTTTATTACGAGCCTCATATAAACGCACCATAGGATTCAATAATGGGAACTTTTTGATGATGTACCGACCGCATACTTATAACTTGACTGAGATTGACCCTGGACTATTTTCAACTTGACATCTTTTGAATTTAAAAAAAATAATTTTCATGTTTTAAATAGAAATCCCGAGTTTCAGAGTAGTATGCATAAACAGTCGATATACCGCATAACATTGATGTGATATATGAATTAGTTCGATTTCACAACAAGTTCAATTTCAGGTACAGGTCATTTGCAGAAAAATCAAAACATTTGAGTTAAAACTAAGTAGGAGATACATGTTATAAAAACAGAAAAACAAGGAACTATCTTACCGCGGCAGGAGACCACTTGCCCTAATGACATCGAGCACGTAGTCCCTTCTTTGGTATGTAACATATTACTAAATTCTAACGTAGTAACCAATTTTATTGAATTCTCATTCACAGATCTCATTGAAGTAGTTGGTATCCAGTTATCTGGTGTATTCAACGTAACCATGGGAACCGATCAGTTGTTATCATTCGACGTTCAACTTGACTTTGGAAGTGAAACAGCAACGTTCTTAAGTTCGATCGATGAGTTACTTGGCGTGCTCATTTACTTTTCTACCGATGCATCGGGGCGATCTTATACCATGAAAGTAATAGCAGGTCTTGCAGCGCCTTTCATGATCAACATGCAATCAAATTCACGCATAACTGTCCAAGGACTGCTTGCGACGTATGATCTTCGCGGCCTTGGCTGTGAAATGTTTCCATACGTATGTATAGACGTGTGGCTAACTGTGGGTGTCATAACTGATTGCATCCAAATAGAATTCTGCACAAGTAAGTTGCATTTAAGGTTCTGAATATCGAGTTCTAGCGGCGATCAGCTCAGTCCGTGTATTGACTAAATCGGAGTTCCTGGAAACAGTTCTCAGCCACCGAGCATATCATATAAACTTTTCGAATAACGTTTGAAATTTTTGCTGACGTTTCTTCTAATCGCGCAATCGGTGTATCCAGGTTTTGATGATTAAGGTGAATAATTTTCCGTATTTTGTCCAATTGAAATCTCATGAATGTCCAAGCACATCTGCCAACGAGTCTTCGATACATTGTGTGTTATCGGTCTTTAGCCTGTTGGCTTCCAAGCTTATAGACATTCTCTTTCTTTGTAGACCAAGTTCAAGGTATGTATGTAGATGTAAGTGCCAGCAGTGGAAGCACCTTGGATGTGGCAGCTGGATCATCAAAGTTATTTACCCTTGACCTTGCTTTAGCTACTGGACCAGATACAGCCTCTTTCACTGGCAAACGTGAACAAGTATTCGGAATGAATCTGCATCTGAAACCAACTGAGATCGGCCCGGAGGTTATGACATTGACATCCACAACTGTGGAAACACACGAAGTGCTGGTGTACCGGATTCAACAGTAGCAGTTTCTGGCGTGACCTTTACAGAAGCAGACTTAGCAGACCTGTCATGTGAGAACATCACCTTCGCCTGTATTGATTTATTCCCTGCTGATAACTCAATACCGCAATGGAAGTGGTCTGAGGGCGCTGTTCTTTCCGGCTGTGCTTCACTGTTTCCATCATGTATCGGTAGTGTATCCCAGTCCTTCTCGCATCACACAATGGACAGCCAACTTTCCGATTTCTAGGAACTATAATCACAGATATACTGTCGAAGAAATTCAGAGAGGAAGATAAATTAGTCAGCAACATACAATAAAATATTAACCGACCAGCGGGATATAAAACCCTTCTAAAAAGCATAGGATGAAAACTGCAACATGTGAAAATGGATACAGTAAAATACTGACCGACCAGCGGGAGATAAAAAACTTGATAAATAAAACAATAAAATAAAGGACATTTCGAGTTTAACCCTCTGATCTGTAAATGACAATCAAAAAATAGCGAGTCAAGCCACTAACACAAGAGGATGTGTTAATGTCAACCACCCCTTCCCAATGCGATCGCATTCATCTAGTGTTAACATACCACCTTTTAAACCATAAAATCCGTAAAATCGTCTTTGAGGAGTTTTTCATTTTAACCAACTCTTCGAAAACCCGTATTTTCTCCGCACCTCTATCATGGCTCTCCGACGGGACTCGAACATCAAACTTTCAAAGATCGGCTTGTACGTTCCGGTTTGCCAAATCGCGACCTCGCAACTGGCACATGATCATTTGGCCGTCGGGTGTGTAAAACCTGCCCCCATATTTTTATATTCGATTTTATTCAGGGCCCTCGTGGTAGAGTCAATGTTTCCGGCGTGTTCACATGCACGTCGGCTAATATCATTCACTGCATCAAATGCAAACGCTGCAGCATGTTATACATTGCCGAAACAAAGTGTCGCCAAGCAATCGCTTTGTTGAACATCTTCTCATTGTGACCGACAAAAATCGTGTGTACCTGGTCGCCAAACATTTCTCTACACCACCCCACCGAGATCGGTCGGACATGGCAGTGACAGCATTTTTTTTCACTAACGACTCTACCCGTCATAAACTCGAACAGGCAACAGTTTTTAAACTTTGCGCCTCTAGCGCCAGTTGGAATGAATGCACAATTCACTGCACTTTAACTTTGCGCCTTTCTCTCCTTTGATTGGTTCTTTCAGTCCTTGTATTTCCATGTTTCTCCAGCGACTTTTGGTGCTGACGAAGGGTTAAACCCGAAACGTCCGTCATTTTATTGTCTGCGGTCGGATTTCTCCCGCTGGTCGGTCAGTATTTTACTGTATCCATTTTCACTTGATGCAGTTTTTAGGTCACTTGTTCACACACGTGAGCTAATGTCACAGCGATGTCTGTTTGTGTGTTGTGTCTGTCTGTCTGTGTGTATATATGTCCGTCCGTCTTCTGTGCGCTCAATATCTCAAAAACGGCTCGTCAGATCAGAATCAACTCTGGTACATAGATTCAGTTTGCAAATGGCAAGAACTGATTAGTTTTTGGTGGGGTGGCTTGCTTACTATTTGCTCATTTGCATAATTAATGATTTTAGAAAAAACGGATATACCTTAAAAACGACTGCACACAATTTGATGAGATTTGCGACAAATGTTGATCACACAAAGGTATATCAGCAGTGGGAACCATTAAGGGGTGACATGAATGATAGTTTTTAATTTGCATATTTAATGAATTTTCCTAATTAGGGATATATATCTGATTTGACTTAATCAAAATTGGCCAAACTTTGTATGTATATTGAAAATACTATGATTTAACATTATTAAGAGTCATTAAGCATTTTAACTTCACCCAATTCCTAATTTGCATATTTATGAACGTTTCTTATTAGGACATATATTTAAATTGACTGGAGCAAAGTTGATGAAACTTGCTACATATATTGAAGCTACTATGATACAACATTTTGAAAGTCATTGAGCATTTTAATTCAGTCAATTCCGAATTTGCATATTTAATGAACTTTATATCTGAATTAACTTGATCGTGGTCGTTGAAACTTGCTATATACATCAAAGATACTGTGATATGACATTATTGAAAGTCAAAAGACATTTTTACTTCAGCCAATTCGCAATTTGCATATATTAAATAATTTTCATAATTAGGGATATATATCTGAATTGACTGATCAAAATTGATGAAACTTACTATGTACATTAAAGACACTATAATACAATATTATTGAAAGTGATTAAGCATTTTCTCTTCAGCCAATTCCTAATTTGCATATTTAAGCTTAATGAACTTTCCTTATTAGGGATATATATCTGAATTGATTTGACCAAAGTTGACAAAACTTGCTATATATATTGAGGATACTATGATACAACATTATTGAAAATCATGAAGCATTTTTACTTAAGCCAATTGCTAAATTTGCTAATTAGGGATGAATTGACTGGACCAAATTTGATGAAACTTGCTATATACATTATAGATACTATGATACAACATTATTGAAAGTCATTAAGCATTTTTTCTTCAGCCAATTCCTAATTTGCATATTCAATGATCTTTTCTAATTACGGATATATAGTGGGATTTACTTGATCAAGTTGGCAAAACATGCTATGTACATTGATGATTATACCAGGTTAAAACAATATCGAAAGCCATTTCACATTTTCATGTCAGCTAATTTATAATTTACATATCTAATGAGCTTTCACAGTTTGGTATATATGGCTTAAAGGACTTGGCCGAAGGTAATTACGCTTTCTATCTTCCGCCCGGTGTAAAGCGTTGTATTCATTGCTTCGCTTCGATATAGTTTGTGTGAGATGTATGATAGCGTGTGTGCTAGCGTGAGTGCTTCACGAACTCTACGGCGAGTGGAGAGGGCGCAGTCAGAATTGTAACATACTTAGCTCGATTATTGAACAAATCATTTTGAGATTGGGGATTTAGCCGAGCGGTTTGTCTGTTGGCCTCTGCGCTAGGTGATTGGTGCCGTGCGTTGTGGGTTAAGAGTCCCGGTTGAAACCATCGTATTTCTGTATAAAGTGGTGATACAATGACAGCAGTCAAAGAACTTTAATATTTTTATATCAGCTAATTACATATTTGTATACATCATGACCTTTTAGAATTAATCGGCGGTGAATATTGTTCATTATGTTGATCATAATACTTTCAATGAAGTTGCAAACATGTGGCAAAGGTTCACATTTTGCACATAAATGCAATATACGAAAGAACACGTGAGCATTTTCAGTTCATATCTGGTTAGCTCACGTGTTCACACACGTGAGCTAATGTCACAGCGATGTCTGTTTGTGTGTTGTGTCTGTCTGTCTGTGTGTATATATGTCCGTCCGTCTTCTGTGCGCTCAATATCTCAAAAACGGCTCGTCAGATCAGAATCAACTCTGGTACATAGATTCAGTTTGCAAATGGCAAGAACTGATTAGTTTTTGGTGGGGTGGCTTGCTTACTATTTGCTCATTTGCATAATTACTTATTTTAGAAGAAACGGATATACATTGAGAAGACTGCAAACGATTTGATCATTTGCTACAAATGTTGATCACACCAAAATATATCAGCCATGAAAGGTATTAAGGCGTGACATGAAAAATAATTGCTAATTTACATATTTAATGAATTTCCTAATTTGGGATTATATATCTGAATTAACGTGATCAAAATTAAGGAATCTTGGTATGTATATTTAAGAAACTATGATTTAACATTATTGAAGGTCATTAACCATTTTCACTTCAGGGGATTCCTAATCTGTATAATTAATGATCTTTCCTAATTAAGGAAATATATCTGAATTGACTTGATCAAAATTGACGAAACTTCCTATGTATAACGAAGATACTATGATAGAACATTATTCAAAGTCATAAAGCATTTTCACTTCAGCAAAATACTAATTTGCATATTTCATTAACTTTCCTAATCAGGGATATTTATCTGAATTGACTCGACCAAAGTTGCAGAAACTTGCTACGGACATTAAAGATACTATAATACAACATTATTGAAAGTCATTAAACATTTTTACTTCAGCCAATTTACGATTTGCATATTTAATGAACTTTCGTTATCAAGGATGTATATCTTGATTGACTTGTTGACTTGTTGATGAGACTTGCTATGTTATTATTCAAGTCATTAAAGGCACTGTTCTCGATCCCTGGGATGGCCTTTGTTCTAGTCTGTAAGAGGATTATAGAGGTGTGATAGCCTTTAGTTACCATTGAAATTGTAATCTGGTTGCTAAATTTTCTGATGAGAAAATCTGGTGCTAACACAGGCCTTTAAGCATTTATTCCAACAAATTCCTAATTTGCATTTTTAAGGAGCTTCCCTAATTAGGGATATACACTTGGATTTACTTGATCAAAGTTGGCAAAACATGCTATATTCATTGATGACACCAGGTTAAAAAATATTGAAAGTCATTTTGCCTTTCCTGTCAGATAATATATAATTTGCATATCTAATTAGCGTTCACAGTTTGGCATATATAACTTGAAGGACTTGATTAAAAGTAATTACATTTGCTATATAAAGTGCTGATACAATGACAGCAGTCACAGAAATTTAGTATATTTATTTCAGTTAATTACATATTTGTATACTAAATGACTCTAAAATTAATCTGTGGTGAATAGTGTTCATGATATTGATCATAACACTTTCAATGAAGTTGCAAACACGTGACAAAATTTTAAATTTACACACAACTGCAATATATAACGAACGCGTGAGCATTTTCAGTTCATATCTGGTTATCCTCTGCCTTTTACATGTGTTTTATCTCCCGCTGGTCGGTCAATATTTTATTGTATGCGTTTACACTAGCTGCAGTTTTATACCTTTTTTGAGGTCGTTTGTAATTTTTACTGTCGGCAACCTATGTACAACAGTTGAATTGTCACAGCGAAACAGAATGCGGCAGCAATGCCAGCGATGCCCACAAATTGACTACGATTTGAGCATTTTTACACCGCCTTCTTACCGGAAAACTACCAAACTGATCCTCTCTTACAAAAACATTCTCTATCGTTGCTCCGCCTCATCTCACGAATTGCCTTGTATCCCCTCGGAGATTCCTACCAACAAGTGAAGTCTACTCCTTAATGGGCTAGGGTTTTTTTGAAGACGACATTTAAGCAAATTGATACGCCGTAAACGATAAACAGTTGTTATCACCAAACTCTCCCCCGCCACCCAAAAACAACTGAACAACACCATTTTTGCCAGAATCATCGTTGGCTGTCCTTGTTGCATGACATTGCGTTCATAATTCATGTGTGAAATGTTATCGACGATGATGATTCATTATTACTCATAGTGCATCTAATGTATTAGTTAACGTTCCTTTTTTAAAGTTTGAGAAGGCTACAGCTTCATCAACTGGACAGAGTTTGTTTCAAATTATGTTCTTTACAAATGAGTGATACTTTTGCGTAAGCCTTACTGCCCGAAAAATTACACTACAACCAAAACCTTCCAATTTACCGGACGTCACCAGAAACGATCAACGGTAATTAGAAACTGGTAAGGGAAATTTATGGATGTTTTTTCTCTATTCACACTCATATTTCATCAGTTCAAGTCACTCCAAGTCAAAATCCACTGACAATTAATGGCAGCATCGATGTCGTAATGGGAGTTCCAAACGATGTCACTCTGTCACTGATCATCGAAATTGCAAGTAATCAAACAGGAGTTAAGTCTGGTCAAGCCAATGATCTGCTGAAGGTTGAGGTGTACGTGTCTGGCTCTGAGAATGGGATGGACTCAAGTGGAGAAACACATGAAGCCATTGTCACATCGGAAGCAGTGACGTTTCAGAGAAGCGAGGTTCTGCAGATCGTGACGACGGTTAATATGGATCTTTCTCCTGGAAACTGTGACAGCTTTCCTTACCTCTGTGTCAAATTGTCACCTGTGGCAAACTCTGGCTGGTTTTGGTATGGTCCGAGTGAACATATTGGTCCAGCGTGTATAACTCACACATCTTGCAGAAGTAAGTATTTTTGATGTCAATATTTGTCTACAGTGTTAACTGGCCTGGTTCTTATAGTTCCAAAAAAACACCTCAAGGAATGTCTGCACGTTTTGTCACCATTTTCACTATTAAGGTAGAACGCACCCCGGGGACAGATATTTGGACTCTCTAACTTTTCCAATTATTTCTGAACTGCCAGTTGTGGGTTTTCATTTTGGAGCTCTTGGAGAAAGAAAAAGTTTTACCGTGTTAGTTTTTCGAATATCGAAAATTTTATTTTTTTTCAATTGAGTTAACACTGGGATGCTGCCCACTTTGAATTTTAAATACCGTGTAATCTTGGATAATTTGATTCTCTAGTACTAAAATGTGAAGGATGACCCTTGATTTTTATTTTTTATTTTGAAAGAGAACCGATGATTATTATGATGATGATGATTACAGAAAGCACTCTAAAGGTAATAACATGCCAATTGTCGTCGGGGATTTACTTTTTCAGACACCGTGAAGTATGTGTTGGCGCCAGAACGTATGACATGGCCAAGTGCTCTCCAATACTGTCAGGATCTGGGGAAAACACTACTGCGATTTGACGATGAAGAACAGCTGTCTTACTACCATGATGAAGCACTCATAATGACAGACAACAGTTTGTAACAATTTCGTAATTCACTTTATATGAAAATGCTTGAATTAGGCCGACCTTCACCTGGCAACTTACTGAAATAAGCAAGATTCATTAGTATATTGACTTTTTAGCACCTCGTTTGATAATCATCGTTCAATTCCTGTTAAGATGCCTGAGTGCATTGACGTATAAAATTGGTGAGCGCATACATTGACGTAAATACTTACTTACGTCCGTGTATATGTGCTCCTGTCATGTGTCATTCATTTCAATTCAAATCCTTGACATTTGATTGCGCAATTTGTATGAATAATAATTATCATAAAATTCATCATTATTTATTTTTTCAGTTGGTTTCGGAGGATGGATTGATGTAAGAAAATTCGAAGGACAGTATCTACACTCTGATGGATCAACGCCACCTTTCATGAAGTGGGCAGATGGTGAACCTAATGATACCGGTGGCGATGAAAACTGTGTTGAATTAGCGTGAGTGTCATTACATTTGCTTTACGTTTGAAGTCAACCAACATTGCTGTCAGCTGTAGAATGTATATCAGAAAATGGCTTTGGCATGCTTCAGAGAATGATGTTTAATTAATGGCGAAAAGGGAAAACATTTATGTGATGTGATGTACTGAGAAATGTTGGTATTTTCAAAACCTAGCAAATCACAATACAATGAGTTAACGCTAGGGATATTTTATCACCTAGGTTCCGATCTATTTAAAGTAAAACAAATCATGTTAACAAATTTTGCTGTAATTGAAGAAGAGAACAACAATTATTCCCATCATCTGATTGGTTGTGCATTTCTTGTTTAGATCGGATATTGCCGAGATGAACGACAAGAATTGTGATTACGAAAACCAATTTGCTTGCCAGGAAATAAGTGAGTTAATCCATAGACCGTTTTCATAAGTCTGGCGCCCTCCTGTGGCCAATGTGAATTTGAAGTCAAAGCGAGGCCACTGGGGGAACCCCTCCAGCCCCTGCCCATTGGCCTCCAGCCCCTGCCAAGGGTTTTCCCCAGTGGCCTCGCTTTGACTTCAAATTTACAGTGGCCACAGGAGGGCGCTAGACTTATGAAAAGGGTCAATTGAAAAACATTTATTTGTCAAACTTCATTGCATATTTTCCTCTGCTATGAATGTAAAGAGGCCGTAAAGAGATTAATCTCTTGTATACGACTGACCGGTAGAGCAAAATGTTAGAGAGGTGAAAACGTTCATCAGTGGTGTTGTCTGCAACATTATGGTCCACGGCATTCAACTGAACATGGAGTGTTAGAGTCAGCAAATATCTGCAGACGGGTTTCTTGAAATCTAATATAGATAAGGTGAATGCTTTTCATAGGCCGACCGTCACACGGAAAGGTCGTATCTTCAACTTATTCCAACATGCTAGAATGTCTACATAACATAATTCTGGTTTGAGTGCGAAATATTTAATATGCAATATTCCAAAGTACATATTCAAAGGCACTCTGGAAATGCAATCTTTGTTGAAACAGAAAAAAGTGGATGTATCTTTGGAACCTACGATTTAATAACAGACGTCCTTAAATTCCTGAATAGTGAGCGAAGTATCTCATTATGTTAACTGGAGCTCCATGTATCAAACAGCAGGCTATGTATGTGACAGGTATATGTTGGCCCTTGGCCTTGCAGTTGGCATAGAGCGTGCATTTGCTGTGAGCTTCGCTGTGCTATATTGAAAAATCATGCCAACCGGGGGACATGAAATTGTCAAGCGATAAACTCGAAGCGCCATTTTCCATTTTAAACAACTGTCTCGAGATTAACCTTATTGATGATGGTAAGACCGAGGACAGAGCAACGCATAATCTGCAAGGCGTGGGGAGCATATGCTCCAAGGTATTTTCCGCATTGTCAATATGTCGAATGTATATGAATTACCCAGATCCTCGCTAAGACTATGGTTCTGAATATACTGTAAAACACTTTAAATTAGCGGCATGCTTTTTAGCGGTTTTGGACTTTAATTGCAATCAGCGGGTTTTTAATTAAGCTGAAAAGACATCTTGACCATAGTAAATATGGAGAAAAGTTTAAATTAGCGGTATCTTAAATTAGCGAATTTAAACACTTAGACACGATTGCAACTAATTTGGGATAATCGGATGGTGAAGTAGCGCAGATTTAATCTACAAATGTAATCTCATCTGCTTTCCTTTTTACATTATACACTTGTATTTATGAGTAATTTGTAATATTGCAACATTCAGCTATATGCCACCTAACACTTTTGAGAAATTTGAAAAAATTTTAAAATCCAATTATCCCGAATTAGTTCCAATCGTGTTTTAGCTAAATTAGCTAAAAAGGATGCTAGCTAAAAAGACTTGTTGTAAAGTTTTCTGTTTATCTAGATAAATTATTTAGGTTTTAATGAAAAATACCCGTCTGTAGTTGCATGCCTTGAATGGTCACATTACATTATGGGCAATTGAACATAGAAGTTCACATAATATGTATTTAAGCAATAAAGCACACCCTACTGCAGTATCAGTTCACGACATGTATGGACGAGCGATAGCAATTCCATATACGCAGTGATCAGGTCAAAACCAAGTGGTATACCATTGTTGCCGTTGGTTGTTATTTATTACTATTAAATCATAACAGCATATTGAAATTCTGGGATGGAACGTCACAAAATGGTTTTTGCTGTTGCCGAGCGCTCACGCGTGTGCTTACTATGCTGTATCCCGAATATTCCACGGTTCTTTCATGTCTCGACCAATCAGATCGCTCTATTCGCTCCATCAATATACTGGTATTATGATTTATAGCTGATATTAAATATTGATGTAATAGGTCAAAGACGGGATGCAAATGTCGAATTGAACATGTATGAGAGTGTTGCAATTTCAGGTCCTTTATCAATCTTCTCAGGTTTAAGAGTCATAGATACACTGCTACGAAAGAAAACGAATGACGTCAGCAATTTTATTTAAAATAAAATTTATTAAAACTATTAACTAAATAAAGTGATAAAAGTACAAACTGTAAAATTTACAGGCTTCTTATCTTAGCTGGGATGGCACAAAAACTCCTAGTCTCCAGAGTGGAGTGTAGACAGACAAGTCCTTCGTTGGCTTTAGTTTGATCCGTACAGACGTTTATCGAGCAAGTCAAGCGTGACTGTGAAGGTCTGAAAGTAAACACATGAAGTGATCCCGAAAGTATAACTGAAAACCTGTGCCGCCCCCTATAACAGGGCTCGAAATTAACCTTTTTCCTAGTAGTCCGTTTGGGCTACCATTATCTGAAGTTGGTAGCCCAGTAAACAATGGTTGGTGGCCCATGCATATTTAGTTCAAGGATATCTTTTTTTCGTGAACTAGACAAGAAAAGGCTATTTTTCAAGATTCTCTCTCCGTGAAATGAATTTCTAGTCATTTGATGTGAATATTGCATACTTTTAATACCCACGGAAACAGGTACATGGGCGATAGTGATACTCAAAAGTTTGGTGACCTATTGACAACCCCTTTCACTCTCAGAGTTGTATGCAAATTTTGAGAGTCGTCATGACAACGACACAACCTTCTTGGCACTGAGACATACTGTAGCAGTACTAAAAATAGACCATGGACTTTCTGTAAGGAGGAGGCATAATTTCCGTGTAATTGTGACTTATACATTATGATCAAATCAAGGTCCCTTCAAAATGCAATGAAAATGCGTTTCCATGGCCATCGTTTCCTGTGCCTGTCATTCAAGTACGCCAGAGTTCAGATATTAAAACTTTATTGCAAAGTTCCACTGCACAGTGGTCTTCGTAATTCGCATAACAAAGTCATACTCTGGCCTTTCTGTGTCCATATGGATTTGACTGCATTTAGCTCGTCCTAAAATAACGGACCGGACATGGCATGCCATGTACTGACTGAATTTCAAGTCCCACGCTTTGGTACTCCGTGTGGACTACCATTCACGGATTTTAGTAGTCCAGGAGAAAGTCTGTGGACGCGGAACTACCGCTAATTTGAGCCCAGTATAGGAACAATCTACAATTTTTAATGATATGCTAAATACTGTTCTAAAATATCTTTACTTGTAGTAAACATAACTGAATGAACTCAAGGGCATGGGGGAGAATGACCCTGTGATGTTCTACATTCGTGTATTTGTCGTTCCCTTTAATTTTTTCTCTCTCTAGCACGATTGGAACTAATTTTGGATAATCGGATAGTAAAGTACTGTTGATTTAATCTGCAAATGTAAGCTCATCTGCATTTCTTTTTTGAGATAAACTTGTTTCTAAGAGTAATTTGTAATATTGCACTTTCAGCTATAAGCTATATGCTATCCCACACATTTATGAAATTTTAACAATATAAAGATCCGATTATCCCACATTAGGTCCAGTCGTGTTCTATTCCTCTTCATTTCTAATCTTTCCTGCCTTTTCTCATCTTTCAATTTTAATTCTATTTGTAATTTACTTTTTCTAAAGCCAATTTCTTAAGCTCCAAATCTGCCTGCATTTCTAATTCCATTTTTTGTGAGTTCTAAGGCAGACTCAGGCACATATTCCGTGAAGGCGGATAACCCAAATTTGCATAAACTAACTTCATGTTTTACAATATTGTACTGAATTTCCCTCTTACGCATAGATCGTTGGAATTCTACAATAAAAAACGGACCAACTTAATTAGGTCGTCCTTTCTGAGCAAATCAAATATGTCGTGATCAAGGTTCTCCAGAAATTCGTCTAACTTGAACTTTGTCATGATGAGAAATCGCTGTTCACAATATACAGTAATTTGGCAAAGGCTGGCGAAATGTTGTCAAATGACACATGACATATGACGAGCGCCAATTTCTGTTACGATGGGAAAAAATGACGAAGTCAGCGGTTTTATTTAAATAAAATTTATTAACACATAACTAAATTAGGTGATAGAAAACAAACTGTAAAAGTTTACAGGCTACTTATCTCAGCTTGGACGGCACAACCTCCATGAGTAGTCTCTAGAGTTGATTCAGGAACACTGATGGGTGAGGTTTCAGGCTTGATGGGTGAGGCAAAAGTTATAAAGCAAGTCCATTTTGAGAGTGAAAGTCTTGAAGTCCCAATTAGTCTTAAGTAAACACATGAAGTCTGACTGAAACTTTACCGTCCTTATTTATACTGAATGATTCAATCTAGAGAACTTAACAATAATCTAGAATTTCTATTGAGATGCTTGTAACTGTTCTAAGTATATCTTCACTTGTAGTAAATATGATTTATTGAATTCAAGGTCATGGAGTAGAATGACATTTAGAATGTTCTAGACTAATTAAACTCAGGTCATGGGTTGGGACAATGACCTACATAACAATATGAAATCTTTGCTGGTACAAACACACGTACTGATATTAAGATGCTGTTGTTTATGTTACCAGCGAGCTGTGCTCCGGACTTCGTCTGTGCAAACAAGAGATGCATTCCGGCTGAATTGGAGTGTGATGTCTTAGCAGACTGTACTGATGGTAGTGATGAAGTAGATTGTAAGTGTGGTGATTTTCCACGGTCAAAGGTCACGCAATAAAATAATATGCAATCATACCAATCCATAATCCAATAACACTAGGTCAGAATTCGTAAGACAATATTTGTAAACATAGACACAAAACAGCACAGAACAGACAGTAAATAGACAGTACACAAACAAAGTCAAATTCATGAAAGAAAGATATATGGACCTCTGGGCAAAAGACCAAGAAGTGATGTCAGGTGTTTCAAAAATAGTAAGCGCATCCTGCCCCACATGTGGCACCCGCCATATATCAATCTGTAAGTCAGATAGGTAGTGGTCACAAACTAAGGCCCCATGTCACCTATGCCATCTGCGATCATTTGTCGAAGAGAGATATTGTATTTATCTACCAGCTTGCCGTACCTGCCAAAAAAGCGTTTGAATGTAGAGACAAGTCTTGCTCTGGTGTAACCTTGGGTTCGAATTTACCATGCAAATTTTGATACTAGAGAAACCAATGACCCAAGATTTACCGATATTTGAAATGCAACATGGTTTTGTAATATCTATTTGGAAAATAATTTTTTCATTTTCGAAAAACTATGACGGTTAACATTTTTCTTGTACAAAGAGCTTAAAACGTACCCACACAAGTGGTAGATCAGAAAAGAATTGTAAAAGTTTGAAAATGCGAATAGCTGTCCCCTAGGCGCATACTACCTGTAATAATTATGGAATTCTATTTTTCAGGTCCATGCCCAATTTTCATTTCTCGTGTGACAACGGTAACTGTGTTAGGGAACACCTTGAATGCGATATGTTTGATAATTGTGGTGATAACAGCGATGAGGCACATTGCGGTAAGTACTTCTTCTCATCAGCATAAAGGGAATTTACAAGGTTAGCTGTATTTTTAAAGTTTGCATGTTTCCATTCATATTTTGTAGACAAAACAAGTTAATCACACTATCTCTTCCAAAGAGGCAAGCATAATTGCTGACATCATAATTTTTTAAGCACAAGGAAATGACTGTGCTGGTCATCCATTACATATGAAAATAGGAAAGTTCTTTGAAAATGTAGGAAAATATGCATACTTTTTTCTCAAATTCTTGATTTCTTGTTGGCTATTTATTTAGGATTCCACATTCACTATTGACGTACTATTTATCGACTAAAACGCAATAAATGAGTCTCACCATATTGTACTCAGGGTGGAAATTATTTACCCATGCTCAACAAGTTTTGTGTAATGGAGATCCATAAATTAGATTTCAGTCAAACAAATAGGTGACATTATTACATACTTACTCTCTCTTTAGATGGCAAAACTTAGTCATTTGTGTCAGTAACATTGTTGTACGATGATCGGCATGTATCACCTACTGCTTTGCACGCCTAAAACATCTGCTGAAAATACCCGATTGAGTATTGTGCGTGTCAATTATAGTCTAGGTCTGGCGCTCCCCTAGATATACTTACATGAGACTTATCTAGGCATGCCCAGGATCAGTTTTAGAATTTTGTGGTTGTACGGAGTGATATTGTTACCTGTTGAGTGAAAGATCAACCGTGAAATTCAACTAAAGAGTTGGTGGCTAGTTGCGATACAGAAACAAGTCATCGTATTTCTAACTGCTTGCATTGTGATGAAATACCCTATATGCAGATAGCCTAATCTTTTTAGCAAACTCATTTGCTTAGACTCATCATTATTATGGAAGTTCTTCTGAACTGAAGTATTATCAAGCGACCTATGAGATAGAGAATTGCTCTATTTTCATATACCTCGAGTTGCTGTAAATAATGATAATTTACATATCAGTTACAAACATCAGAATTGCAGTAATGAAAAACCAGAACTTGATTTACACAACTTTGAATACTTGTCCACGTCAGAGGACAATAAATGGTATCATACACAATACGTTGGAGCTGCATGTTGCCAACACAGTTACATTCAAAGGAATGTTTCTCATCTAAGATGACAAGGAAACCACTTGAAATTATATATTTTCAAAAAGTAGAGAGTATAAAGCCTTGTATGGTAGCCATAGTTTACTTGAAGTATGAAAGGATGTATATTTCGGGTAAAAAACTCAATTGTGGTATTAATGATAACTTGACACTATTTTCTGAGATGTAATATTTCACTTGAAAGAAGAGTATATGTAGAAAAACCGACTATTTCATTTTGCATCATCTCACTCTAAAATGGCATGGATTTAAAAACACTAACTGAAATAAGCGACTGAAAACATGATTAACAAAATTAAAACCACTCAAAATTCAAACAAAACAGTCGTTATTTAATAGAGCTATTAAAGAACACAACGTGAAAATTTCAGACAATTTGACCCTTTGACCCTTGCTGGGAAATCGGGTGATTTTGCATACATTTGCATAAATTAACACTTCTTTATCACGCAACGTATGACGGCTTGACAAGCTAAAAGGTGAACCAAATCAATATTTTAATATTGGGTTACCAAATTAATTAAAATTGAATGAATATTTGCAAAAAGTGATTTTTGAGCAAATTACGCCGTGTTGGGTCCAGCACCCTCTTAGTACACATTTTATTTCATTACTTTGACGTAGTCTTGTCATCTGTTGAGCAAAACTCAAAATACATGATGGGGTGTCAAACCAAAATTAAGATGTGTAGCTCCTACATCACACAATGATATGTTGATTTGCCCTAAAAACACAGATATTTAATCAATTTTATATTCTGAACGGACACTCTTTCATGTCTATATTCTTATTGCACAGTGATGATAGTGGTTTGGGTTCAGTATGAGAGCAAATTAAATTGAGACATGCCAAGTGGATTGGGACAAGTTATCTATTCGCTTTGGCTGGGATGGGATCGTCTTTTTGATATTCCTTTATTCGTGGATGATGACTAAACATTTGGTTTAAATGTTTGATCGCTCTTCCTTTCCTTTTGAATGCCACAAGGTCATACCATTTGGTATTATGGATCGACACAAATTACTACAATTTGCCTGGCACATAAACTTACATACCAATCAAAGCTATCCCCCTCTTGTTTCTTTCAGATCATCCTTCTTGTGATGATAGCCAATGGCGATGCAGAGCCGGTATGTGTATTCCAGGAGATTTGCTGTGCGATTATCACCCCGACTGCCCAAACGGTGATGACGAATATGATTGTTATTAATTGTTTACACTGTATGAAAAGGCACTGAAACAGATAAATTGACACAAACTGTGTTGCCTATATTCAAGAATAGTACACGTGAATCCACGCGAATCCACATGAATACAGGCTTGCTGAATAAAAGCAATGGATTCTCGACTGCATTTATCTGTTTATGCACTTTTCAATACAGGCAATAACCCATGCTTATACTGCAAGTGTTATGTTACGATTTTTAAGATTATAAGATTTACTGAATTAGATGACCATGTGTGTGACTTCAGAATGCCAATCATCCAGACTAAAATAGCTTAAAATATATGAACAGTGAGATGGTAGGTAACTGTCATCAAGTTTATGTAACTCATACACTCAATGTAAATCTTTTGACAAGTCTCTCAATGCTTTGAAGAACACGTCCTATTGTGGTTTAAAACAGTCATATTTTCTATTTAAATGCAATACAGAATGTAACATTGAAGACAACAATTGCAGGGATAATAATAGTCATACACCATGTAAATTCTATGTATATGTAACAAAACCATTGGACAGATTCACACGACTACACTGATCGAACATGTTTTAAGGAATGTTAATGGAAATCAGAAAAATAATCAAATCTTCTGTAAACCCTGTTAACACACTACATAGTGAGCTTTTGTTTGACACCTGCATTTTCGGGAAGGCAGGAAATCATGCAATGTTTCTCCTTATTAAATAAAATTTTTGTTCTGATTTGTGTGGAAAAGTGTGACGGTACTCCTATTTTGCTGACAATTAAGACGAACTTAACACCATTCCCACCTGGTGGGCCTCGGAAACAAATACTGAGCAAAACGCAACACTTTCATCCTACGTAACCAATGAATAAACAATCTTAGGTAAATAGTCAATCTGATAAATCTTTGAGTTCGTCATATGCATATTTAAAATATATGCAGCGCAAAACTATTTGCTGTATGCTAAAGATGATATTAAAGTGCTCTCCTGTTTGCTACCATAGGGAAAGTTTTGCACCAAAAATTAAAACGATGATGATGATGGCGGTGAAGAGTATGGTACATGCTTTTCATGCTGATGATTTTGATAAGGCCAAAGTAAGTAAATTCTTTGTTTTGCTTCCACTCTAAATGGGAAAAGGTACGCGTCTAAGCTGCTGAAAAAACACACACAAGAAAATTAACACAATGTAATTTGATTGCAGCAAATAAAAAATTGTAACAAAATTTTAGTTCAGAAAAGCTAAGCGGCCATGTCCTAAAATTTCCTATTCAACTACACTGTGTGTGTTTTTTATGAAATTTTAAAAACCTAAGCGCGTTGGACGCAAAACAAAGAATTTAATTACTTTGGCCTAATGTGGTGGTGATGGTGGTCATGGTGGTAGGGGATGCTTCCTCCGCCTCTCTCTCTCTCTCATTGCTAGCGTCATTATTGGACTATCTTTGTAAAATGTTTCGCAAAATCCGTATGTTGCTCGGCAGCACTGTAAGCCATCACTGATACAATTACATTTACCTGGCTTTGACTATTTTTAAAAAAGCAATACGAATACGTTTTGAAGTAAATATCAATTCAAGAAATGATGTCCGTGCCAGATCCTATATAGGTCGTTATCAGACTTTGCCCGCACTACAGTTCAGTTGTTTTTTGGTCGATAAGTATGATTTTTTCTTATTAACAGGCTGCCCTTTCCAACACTAATCTACTTGACTCAAAGCCATTCCAAAGATTTACTTTATACAATTATAAATACCACAACCAGGCTTAATTTTAATGTCGTTTGAATACATTCAAGTTTTATACAGATACATTAGATTAGAATTAGATCGCCTGAAAATGGTGACATTTCAGATATCTAGAAACGTTTTCTATTCTAACAATAGTAATTGATTTTCGCATAACTTTGCTTTTGCCGAGTCATTGTCATTTAATGTGAGAGTTTGATTGAATAAAAAAATAATGTATAATAACCTTAAACTGGTATATTTGCTTTACTAGTATTTGTATCCGTGCTGCAATATCTTTAATGAAAATCGTTCCTTTCCTCTTATGGTCGAATTCTGCCTATGATAACTCAGCAAAAGCTATAAATGAACGTAATCTAATACATGAGCGGGTGTTGAATGTAAAAATTGCAGTACGAGAGTGTCTATCACCGTAGCAAAACAGGTGTAAATTGTAAACTACATAAGCCTGATACCAGGTTAAAGGGGAAAGTTACCTTGAAAATTAATTTGGAATATTAAAGGGCGTAAGCTGTAACTTCTGGAAAGTTTTTCAGTATTCTACTTCTGTATATCAACTACTGTATCTGACCCTAATCCGTTTGTCATACTGAAATTTAGAGTATTCGTGTTTTCAACACAGCTTGTATGTGTGTAAAGATCATTGTGTATTGTTTACAAATGAATTCTAGTCCGGACTTGAATACAATTTTCAATAATAACAATGTAGATAATGATTATAGTCATATAGGTTGTGTTGATATGCTAAATACTTGGCATTAAATTGCGGTTTAGGGATTCAATGCAGAAAGTGTAGGGAAACAACCAAAACAAAAGTTCTGAAAAAATAGCCAAAAGATACAGCTTATGGAGCTTTAAATGATATGATAATTGAAAGGCTTTCGAGTCGATTTCGTTCACTTTCAAACAGTGTACTAAAATACCGAATATGGCGTAGAAAAATTGGTCATTGAAGTTGTCGGCGCACGCCAACTTTACAATAAAAGTGTATGCTCAGAAACAGAGACAGTAGTGTGAAGTTGACGGAGAAATTATGCCGGAATTTCCGGTTCCTGCATGTAAAAATAAGTTTTTTCCTAGTACCCTATCCGCAGAAGAATAGTGATAATTTCACTGGCTAAAAAATGGCCACAGAGTAGAGGAGGCGTCGACGTTTAAGTGCTGCCCTATATTTTTTTGATAAAAGTTTCATTCATTTTTTTTGCCAAAAGAGAATAAATATCAGTGGTCATCGTGCAAAGTGTGGTACTACAGAAGCACATTGTCTAACATTTACAATTATTATAATTCAAAATGGCCGCCATCCCTATGTAATTCTAAGAGGAAAATAAAAATGTCGATTTTCGAAAAAACTGAGACGATGAAAAATTAATGTCTTTAATTCTCCAAGAGTCTCAAAATGAGCCCTAGTATGTTGAAGACCAGAAAATTATTGAAAACTTAATGATTACTTTGTGTGAATACAGGTTGAAGCATTTTCGAATAATCACAGCCTGCTTTTTAATAAGGACTGATTTGACTCTAGGTTGTTGCTTTCTCTTTTAATTCTTGATATATGGCACTCCTTCAAAGATCGTTACTTGTTCAAAGCAATAAGGAAGTACCTAAGCCAACGCAGGTATCAAGTAACACCTGTCAGCTATGATGGCGCCGTCGAATTTTTTAAAGGGCGAATTATTCTCCAAATACTTCTTTGGTCGTCCATGGAAAATCAGTTACATGCCTCGACACGTTTTTTTTTGTAAAAGGTAAATTTATTTCAACAAAGTCGCAAAATAAAACAAATCTACATAACTGTGAATGTGTCAAAATTACAATGCAACTTTTCTGAAAAAAACCTCCAAAAATCAGTCATTTAACTAAAATCATCATATAACTGCATTCAGGATGAATTCTTCTCCTTCAATCCTTACAAGGCTTGAAACTCATAATATAATGCCTAAAGTATAATGCCTGTTCACGTTTGTTTCGACAAGTATACACATTGCCTACACAGTTAGAATCTTACAGTTTTTTCGTTTACGTCTATATTTCGTAACCAGCACGTTAAATGAGATTTTACATTTAACAATATCATAATCAATGAAATAGAGATATAGTTTAGGATTTTGTAAGATTTGGATAATATTATTGAACAGATATTGAACACGGAAACAAAATGACAATATCCCGAAGAATTTAAAGACAAAATCCAAAATCCAGGATTTTTCATTCACCACTAGCAATCACACAATTTGCTTTAAACTGATACTTTAAAAGTTCCGATTCGATTTAATAGTAGCAGATAGACATAATTATACACATAGTTTTCTTCATTATCAATTTTTTGCAGATATTTTCTGAAGAGTGTGATTCAAAAAATTAATTATATTGTAATTGCAAGCCGCATGAAGTTAGTTTACTTGTTGAAGCAATACTAGGAAACAGAATAAATTGCGGAAGTGAACAGAAGAGTAGAAACGTATGAAATGTTCGATAATTGAAATGAATCGCTCTATCCTGGTCAATTTTTATCGTTCTGTAATTGAAAGTATGTTAACATATGGCATCACTATCTGGTTCAACAATATCACCAAGAACGATTGAATGCTCTTGAACGTGTTGTACGTGTATGACAAACAATCATTGGGGCAGAATTGCCATCTTTACAATCAATCGATCACTCAAGATCTATCTGCAAAGCTGAGGCAATAATCAACGACTCGAGATCCGTCTGCAATACGAATTTTAAATCAATCCTAGCTTTGTGCACCATTGTTTTTAATGTTTGCTCAATAATTGTATTTTTCATCAGCGCTTTTGACAGCATTTTTAGTATGTATAATTTTACTTGTATGTTCTGTTTGTCTTGTCTTTTATGAGCGCATGTGGACAGGCAATTTCCAATGCTTTATATGCATATGGCAATAAAGTTATTATTATTACTGATTGTTTTTGTTCACGTGGAATTATATAATAAATTATTTGCAAACACACACTTTTAAGTTTCTGTCAAAGTGCATTCAATGATTACATAGACACCGTGAGGGACTCTCAATTCAGGTAACAAATATTTGGATTCTCTCAAACTTTTGGTCTACTACTACTTGTGTTAGTTTAATTTTGAAGCTCATTGTAGTGTTCAAGTATGATCAGACTTATACTTTATGTGATTGTTATATGTATGACGTAATGCTACATACGGGTCATTAGAATAAAGTGTGATATCCGGGCTGAGGTTTTTTACCGCGAGGCCTTAAGACATGCCATACTCACTGTCTGAGTATAGTTATTTCTCTTATCTACCAACCCACTATTCTATATTGGCGACGAGGACGGGATGACATGGAAAGTCTACCATCAATGCCAGGTTTCCTGTTCATTCAGACCCAACGACCACAAGCACCAGATGGAAGAATTATCTGAGTCGGGTGGAAAACGCGTTCATCGCATTCAATATTACTGATGACAAGCGACATCGTGCATTGCTACTGCACTGGGCAGGTGAGGAAGTTTCCGAAATCTTTGATACGTTACCAGAAACTGGAACTGATATTGAAACAGCAAAATCAAAGCTCACATCATATTTTCGCCGAAAAAGAACATAGAATATGAGCGATTTGTCTCAGAGACACGATGCAAAACAGTGGCGAATCGATCGATGCGTATCACACTCGTCTGCAACGTCTTGCAAACACATGTCACTTCACAAATAAGGACCAAGAGGTCAAGTCACAAATAATACGAGGGTGTACTTCAGCTCGCCTAAGACGTTGTGCCCTAAGGGAGGAGACGACACTTGAAAATTTACTTAGTATAGCTCGTTCATTTGAAGTGTCAGAAGTTCAAGCTAGTGGATGGAAGAGAAATCAACAAAAAATACTGTAACCGACACAGCCACGGTAAATGCAGTAAGAAAACAGCGCTATCAACGGTCGAAACCAAATAAACAAAAGCAAGTGCCAACGCCACCAATGAGGTCGTCAACTTGCTATATCTGTGGAGGCAGCTATCCCATGAATCGGTCTGCCCGGCAAAAGGCAAGTCATGCAGGAAATGTAGCAAACTAAACCATTTTTCCAGATGCTGCCGTTCAAAGGGTAAAACAAAGAAGTCAGACAAAGGGGAAAATGTTAAAGCTGTATACACACAAGTGGAGAGTTCAGAAGATGAATACTGCTTCACTGTACAACAGACAAATGGCAATAAACCTAGAGTAATGATACACATAGGAGAAACAGAAGTAGCTTCTCTTATTGATACAGGGTCTACCGTAAACATTATGAGTATGGATACATACAATACCCTGAACAATAAGCCCAAATTACAGAGAGACTACAGCAGCAATGTCTATGCCTACTGCAGCAGCAAACCATTGAACATAAATGGTTCTTTCCAAGCTAAAATAAAGTACAAACTCCATGACACCGAAGCTAAGTTTCTCGTTACTGACAAGCCAGCAGATACGCTACTAGATTACAATACAGCATCAAAACTAGGCTTGGCTTACATTGCAAACCAAATATCACCGGGCACTTCACGTTGTGATCGAATTGTAGCTGAGTACGAAGATAGGTTTCATGGCATTGGTAAGCTGAAAGATGTACAATGCAAACTACATGAAGACAAAACAGTACAACCTGTAGTACAACCACACCGGAGAATCCCATTCCATGTTCGTAAGAAAACTGAACAAGAATTGGAAAAACTACTGAAACTGGACATCATCGAGCGTGTTGGTGATGAACCAACCCCGTGGGTGTCACCAATAACGGTGGTTGAGAAACCAAACAAACCAGAAGAGATCAGAATATGCGTCGATATGCGCGCACCGAATAACCACTATTTAATACACCAACTGCAAAGGCACCAGCCAGAATAGAGCGTTGGATTCTCAAGTTGCAACAGTACAACTTCAAGGTGATATACCACCCTGGTAAATTCAATCCCGCAGACTACATGTCTCGCCATCCGCTATCATATACGACCCAGCAGTAGAAAAGAACGGGTTGCGGAAGAGCACATCAATGTTGTAGTACAGCATGCTACACCTAAAACCATACAGCTAGTAGACGTACAAAAAGCAACAAAGTGTGATCGTGTTCTACAGTCGTGCATACAAGCCATACAGACTGGTAATTGGCACAAAGTAAAGTTACAAAGCATGAGCACTAAAGAAAGAAATGCTTTTCACAGTCTCTACATGGTAAGAGATGAGCTCAGTGTGTTACCATCTCATGATCTAAAACTTCGGGAAAGACGTATTGTTATCCCTGAGTCACTACAGCAACAATCATTGATAATGCACATGAGGGACACCAAGGCATCGTGAAAACAAATCAGCTCCTTAGAGAGAAAGTTTGGTTCCCTGGAATTGACAACTTGGTACAGAAAACAATCGATATGTGTATTCCTTGTCAGGCAACCACTGTGGAAAACAAGCGAGAACCACTACAAATGTCAGAATTACCAACTGGTCCATGGAGGAGGTCAGTATCGACTTCAGTGACCTGCCAAATGGTAAATATCTTCTTGTGATAATAGACGACTACAGTCGATATCCTGTGGTTGAAAATCATCCACTCTACATCAGCAGCAGCAGTAATGCCTAAAGTGGACAGTATATTCGCACTATTTGGAATACCTAGAATTGTCCGTTCTGATAATGGTCCACCATTCTCAGGTAAAGAGTTCGCAGCTTTTGCCAACGACTTAGGCTTCAAGCATCGCAAAATAACACCCAGGTGGCCTCGCACTAATGGGGAGGTAGAAAGATTCATGCGTACCATCAAGAAAATCTATCGTACATCACATGTCGAAGGAAGAGCATGGCGTCAGCAGCTTTATCGTTTACTACACAACTATAGGGCAATGCCGCATTCCACGACAGGTGTACCACCAGCTACACTACTATTTGGTAGATCAATGAGAACAAGACTACCAGAATATACTACACAGCAGAAGGATGATAGAAATCTACCCCTTTCGTGATAAAGAAAGAAAAGCAAGTATGAAGTGCTACGCAGATAACCGTGAAAACATCCAGACGAATCAAGTTACAGTGGGTGACACAGTCCTAGTCAAGCGGATGGACATGTTAAGAAAGAGGTAACTCCATACTTAACACAACCATACCGTGTAATGGATACCAAAGGCTCCATGGTAACCGCCTCGAAAGGTGACCATACAATAACGCGAAACTCATCTCAGTTTAAGATCCTAAAAGGAGAGCATAAGGTTAAAGCAGATGATACTGATCAAGTAGGAATCGCTGAAGACTTGGAACTTAGTGATGTAGACACATCTTCATCGTCACCTGATTCATTTATCAGTACTCAACACAGCAGCCGTCCACAACGTCTTTGCAGACCACCCTCCTATCTGAAGGATTATGTGAGATATGTACAGGTAGGTGCTGAGGATCTACCAAAGGGGTGAAGTGCTAGTAACCTCTCCCCCTCATAGTGTTCATAGACAAGTTGTTCTTTTGGCACTTAATTTTGTGTATTGATAACATTTCAATGAGCCATCATTTGAACACTTGCAGTTGAACACTTGTTTAAGACAGACACTTTTGGTTGATAGTTTATTCTTTATTCGAGATGTTTTTGTTGAAATTGGCATTCCGGACATATGGCACCAGAGACAGTTTAAAATGAACAGTGACATGCTCTATCTATTTTCGTGGGAAGGAATGTAGTGTTCAAGTATGATTCAGCCTTATACTTTATGTGATTGTTATATGTATGATGTAATGCTACATACGGGTCATTAGAATAAAGTGTGATATCGAGGCTGAGGTTTTTTACCACGAGGCCATAAGACATGCCATACTCACTGTCTGAGTAGTCATTTCTCTTATCTACCAACCCACTATTCTATACTCATAAAGTAAAACTTTTGTAAAAACTGATTCTTCCTATAGTGAATGCGGCCACTTAGAATTTCAAGTATTAGGGAATGTTCGATTATTTGACATTCTTGTTAGAAATTTTGCAAAGTGACACATATTTATTCTTGATTTCAAAAGTGGGATATTTAAATGTTCCTTACGGAAACTGTGATCAAAAGTTTCAGTTTCTTTTTTATCAGTGATTCTTAGATGAATGTAGTGCTACATTAAAAGAATAAAGCACAAAAACAAAACAAAACAGTCTTGTTTGTATTTTGGATTGACACAGGATCACTCAGGGTCATCAAACCTTTAATTCACTCGCGTTAAAGCTTCATACGTGCCGTGGTAGGATATCTTTGGTCCCGACTAATTTGTGGAAAATATTGAGCTGATGCCAAACTGTTTCGTGGCTAAATATCTTCTTAAGAGAAAGTGATACTCGTATTTTTCATTAGATTAAAGTTTATCTAGATGTGGAGGTTATTCATAAACACGTTAACATGGGAGGCGACTGCATGTTCACAAAAGGTCACCAATGTGCCTGAATATAAGCTAAATAAGCACGTTTATTTATTTGAATTTGAAACTGAAAACTGAAAGATTCGACAACTTTGGGAAATTTGTGTTCCCCGGCGTCACTTTTTATTTTGTGTCCAAACAGTGCCTGCACACGGCCGGGGTTTTGACACTACTCCCAGGAAAAGGACAGCGTATTCCGAAACCTAATCGTGACCTCACTCTACACTTCTCTGGGAGCATAAAACTGTTGTCTATCGTATTTTTAACATCTTAAATTTAAAAGTAAAAGTAATGACTACAGGTCAAAAACCTCAAACTCGGGTATTACTTTCCTAACGTAATATCGTCTTCGGCAATCAAGACACTCCTCATGAGAGTGAACACATCTCAACAAACGATCCTCCGACATTGAATACTATATCGGGAGCTACAACTAGTTTCTCAAGAATTTTTCTCATCATAAGCTCAATTTAAATAAGCATATTTTCTTCAGCGTAGAAATTACAAACTTACGGGTATCTTTTTGGTAACCCAAGCACTCCCAATGGTGATAAATAAATCTCCTAAAAGGTTCCACCGACATCGGAAAAGCTTTAGAAAGGCCATAACACAAAACACAAGAACAAAAATTGTCTGCATCTTGGATTGATGTAGGGTCACTCAGGGTCATCAACGTACGAGATCATTGGAGTAGCACAGTTGCATGCATGCCATGGTGTACTAATGTTATAGATGTTTGTCTATATGTCCGTGTGTGTGTGTGAGTGTGTGTGTGTGTGAGTGTGTGTGTGTCTGTCTGTCTGTCTGTTTACACGATAACTCAAAAACGCCTGAGCAGATACAAATCGGAGTTGGTAGACGGGTATTATATGGTAATTGCAAGAACTACATAGATTTTGGTTAGTGTAGCTTGCATATTAATGAAGTTATGCAATATCATTTTTTCATATAATGGTTTCCCTATAGCGACAGTAATGACAGTATCGACATATATCAAGAAATACTGCACAAAATTTCATGAAACTTTTCACAGATGACAATCTCAGAACGTTATGATGATACTGTGAGTGTCATGTCAATTATTTGCTCATTTGCATAACTAATGAACTTTTGTAGTCAGTGACATAACTCAGAAATGCCTGCACCAGATTTGATGATACATGCAACAAATATTGATCTGATATATCTATTTGTTTTTAATTTTGTATGTGTAACTTGTTTCATGTGTGTTTTTGTGGAGGGTTGCTTTTGTATAGGTGTTAGTCACCTGTGCGACTCATCCTGACTTTATGTCAAGCTGAATAAATAAAATAAAATAAATAAATAAAAATAAATAAATAAATAAAAAAACTATTTATACTGACAAGCATTGGGCAGTGTCAAGCTAAGAAAAAAACTCATTTGAATGAAGTTTTGTAACTAGTCATATAACTCCAAAATAACTGCACCAAATTTAACGAAATCTGCTGCAGATACTGATCCGACAAAAATCCAATGTCGTGTAAAGCATTTAGTAGTGTGAAGTTAATGAAGGATTCATTTGCATATTGAATGAACTTTGTAATTAGGTATATAACTCCGTAATAACGGCACCCAATTCAGTGAAACCTGCTATTGCTAAACCAGATATTGATCTGATATATGTGTAATTGTACTCAGAACCATTGGACAGTGTCTAGTAAATAATAGCTCATTTGCATATTTTATGAAGTTTAGTAATTAGTCATATAACTCCGAAATAACTGCACCAAATGTGATGAAATCTGCTGCAGATACTGATCCGACTGATATCAAACTGTGGTGTAAAGCATTTAGTAGTATGAAGTTAACTAAGCGTTCATTTACATATTGAATGAACTTTTAATAAGGTATATAACTCTGAAATTACGGCACCCGATTCGGTGAAACCTGCTCGAATATTTATCTGACAATTATCTAATTGTGCTACGAAACATTGAATAGAGTCAAGTTAATTTAGGGTTCATTTGCATATTAAATGAACTTTGTAATTAGTGATATTACCTAAAAATTACAGCATTACAGATGATGAAATGTGCTACAGATGATAGATATCTACTTGCACTGAGATTCATTGTGCAGTGTTAAGTTAATAAATAGCTCATTTGCATATTTTATGAAGTTTAGTAATTAGTCATATAACTCCGAAATAACTGCACCAAATGTGATGAAATCTGCTGCAGATACTGATCCGACTGATATCAAACTGTGGTGTAAAGCATTAAGTAATGTGAAGTTTGTTAAGAGTTCATTTACATATTAAGTAAACTTCGTAATAAGATATATAACTCTGAAATTACGGCACAAAATTTGGTGATTCCTGCTACAGATATTGCTCTGATGAATATCTATTTGTGCTATGAAACATTGAACAGAGTCAATTAATTTAGGGTTCATTTGCATATTCAATGAACTTTGTAATTAGTGATATTAATCTAAAATTACAGCATTAAATGTAACGAAACATTCTGCAAATGTTTATCTCATAGACATCTATTTGTCCCATGAAGCATTGAGTAGAGTCACATTAATGAACAGCTTATTTGCATATTGAATAAATCTTTGTAATTAGTGATTTAACTCTGAGAGTACTGTGCGAAAGTTGATTAAACCTGCTACATATAGAGATATAACAGATATCTGATTGTTATATGAAGCGTACTACTATTAATGAAACTGTTGTAAATCATGTCAGCACATTCAGTTCACATCTGGTATTTGATTGAAGTCTAATTAATTGTTAAGGTTTTTCATCCAAAGCTTGGCGTGATAAGCGATTGTACGATCACAAAAGTACAATAATATGCTTCAATATAATCTTAATCTGCAAAGCAACTGTATTCGTTTGAATTTCGAAAGAAAAGACACAAAGGTTAGGCTTCTGAGGGGAGTTTGTGCCCTCCGGTGGCCCTTTATTATTTTGGACCAAAGAGACCACACACACAGCCGGGTTCATGACTCTACCGCCAAGAGGACAACAGTTTCTGACGCTCACAAATCAGTGACTGCATAAAACTGTTTTGTCACATATCTTTCAAATCTTAATTTCTTGTGAAATTGAATGCCTGCAGGTCGCAAACTCAACTCATGTACTACTTTCGCAACGGAATATCTTCGTCGGTAACCAAGGCTTTCCGCATGGCAGTTAACAAATCTCTACAATGGTTCAATCGAAATTGAAGACAATATTGAAAGCTACAATCATGTTCTTGAGAAGCTTGTATATCTTCAGCTCAAGTAAAACAAGCTACTTTCATTACGAACTATCTTCCTTGATAACATACGCACTCCTCATGGCAGTAAACGTATGTCCGCAAAGGTTCCATCGGCATTGAAAAATGTATGGGGAGCTAGAACTATTTCGTCATAAATCTTTCCACTTTTAACCTCAAGTAAAACAAGCATTGTTGCAGCTTTAACCCACACTCAGTTACTACTTACCTTACATACTATCGGTTTGGATAACCAAAGCAGTTGGCACAAGACAGTTTCCAAATCTCTAGAAAGTTTCCATCGACACTAGAAAAAGTTTCAATAGACGCAAAAATAAAACAAAACAAAAAGCACAATTTTTGCAGTATTTTTCTTCTCGTTTTCATTGAAGCATGACAATAGAAAGCTAGGTGGATAGAAAAAGGTACACAAGACAAACAAAAAAGAGCTACAGGAGAAGGAAGGAACAAGGGAAACTGAACAAGATCAACATTTCAATTTCAGTTTATGTTCTTCAAGTGTCCCTTTCTGAAAGGTACTATTATGCACAATTTCCTTCATTGTACTGACCACTCTTGTGTAGTTGCTCATTATTAATGTCTTTTGGGTTCTAAAATTACAATGAATATATTGTTTCAAAGGAGAAGTAGATGTTCTAAAAGAATATCTTTTGCATTGAAATCATAAACAAAAATGACTCACATGGCATTAAGTTGATTATCAATATTTAATTTGTCCGAAATGTATAAAAATCTCTCCGTTTGGACAAAACCAAAAACGATATAAAATAAAGTCAAGACTGTCCAGACTGAAATTAGAGAACCCACTTTCAGCTTTACCAAATTTCTTTCAAATGCCATTTTTTCCTCAGTTACAGAAGTCCCAAACCCAATAAAGTATGCATTTTCTGAAGGCCCTGAAGGCCCTGATGTAGGGAAATCCGACCGTGCACAGTACACAGTCATTATTTATGTAATAGTCACGTGACAAGCGTTTTGCTAAACCTTCAAAACTCGGTTTTTCCTCCCTGTAGCAAACATGCTGCAAGCTTTCCTGTTGAAATTTGTAGATTGACAAGCCTTGATAATATCCTTCAAATTGATGTCTGACCTTCCTTTATATGCCTTTGTTTTTTGTTGCGCACTATTGAAGGTGTAGACTAAGGTGCTTTTCAAGGAATTGTAATTGTCGCGTCATATACTTTGAATGGAGACTCGGAGAAAAAAATCGCAGAAATCGATTTGAAGGGTATTGCTAAGACTTGTCAATGCATTAATTTTAACCCGAAATCTTGAAGCGTGTTCGCAATAGGGAGGAAAAACTCGATTTTGGTGGTTTAAGCACAACGCTTGTCACGTGACTATTATGAAAATAATGACTGTGTACTGTGCACAGTCGCATTTCCAAATATCAGGGCTTTCAGAAAATATATACTTAATTGGGGTTGGGACTTCTATAACTGAGAAAAAAATAAAAATATGAAAGTGTCACTACCTTAACTTCCTATAGGTTCAGGGGAACATCCTTCGCTTATGTTAATCTTTACATGACATTTTACGATAGTGTCTTTTTGGAAAATTTGACCGCAAATTTTAACTGACCGGGTAAGACAGTGTTTACAATGTTAAAGTGTAAATTTTGATGAACTTTGTCGCAAGAATAAAACATGTACCCACATGTTTGCGATTAGATCTTATATACTAAAACACACAATGTGACCTGAGGGCAGACGGTATTTAGAGTTGCTTAACTTCATGAAATTATTGAAATTATACAAAAACAAGTTACGTCACAACCTCTATCTGAACGTGAGAAACGGCCTTCGCAAAAATTAATAAAGAAAGTTTTGACCCAAATACGAGTACATCTTGTGAGTGCTGAAAACTCACTCAGAAAGTTAAAACAGCTATTCTCCGTACGTTAACATTGAAGACCCTATCAATTGGCCTGGGTTTATTTATTTGACCGGCCTTATGTCCTATATTCCTAAAGTCTTTGTTCTTTTTAACATTCTGTGAATTGCTTGGGTACTTTAGCTGGCACTCGACAAATAACAATAAATAGTTCTTCGCTGAATTATGTATAAAGACCAAGAACATACCAGCAATTTACGACTAATAGGATATTAGTGTTTAGATTCTTCCGTTTTTTGATTTGTTCGTTTTTTGTCACAAATTTAAAAGAGACAACCGGTGAGAGACACGGAGAGAGAGAGAGAGAGAGAGAGAGAGAGAGAGAGAGAGAGAGAGAGAGAGAGAGAGAGAGAGAGAGAGAGGTAAAGACTCGCCTAAAATTTAATGTCTATTGTGTTTTTGACAAGCGGTACTTTTAACAGCAATAACATGAAATTTTCTTTTGAATCTAATCCAAGCTTTCTTCTTTTCCTAAGGGGTATACTAATACGTTTTGTTTGTAACATTTCTTGGTTTCTCTCAACTTTTGTTGCTGTAACTACCCTGCGACGTTAATCATTAAAAGGCAAACTTTACATGCTTTCCCCTTCCGGATGAGACCTTAAGACGATTAATACGCTGTTCACCACAATTTCTATGAAATCCTTTGATTTCGTTGCAAGGGTTTATGAATGATAAGGAACAAACAACTTTCTTTGCTTTAAGCTTTATATGATGTTAAAGTGATGCCCCCCTATTTCATAGCTGTTCACTAAAACTGATGATGACGATGATTAAACTCACACGAATTATTTATTTCTCCCAGTATTAAATTCCAAATGTAGAACAATGTTTTCCCAGCGAACAAGAAGGTGATCAATGAATTGTCGTCAATTAGAAGCACTGGTTGCTTTGGTTCCTCGCATACTTCACAGAGAGTGGTCCATCTCTCCCTGCTCTTTTAAAACTTGTCGAGGTTTTCTAAAATTTTGACATGGCTTAAAGCAAAACAAGTGTTTTCTTGACAAAAGAACGAGGTACCATGAAACGGTATTAAGCATCCTAATAAGTTACCCTCCGAGATAGAATAAATGCTTGGAAGAATCAAACGGAGGAAAGCATTGAATGTTTAACTTGTTTACCTGAAGAATATGCGCGAAAAAGTGTCGCTAGTTAAATGTACAACAAGCTAAAGTTATTAACTAGTGTGTTAAACACGTTAGGACAGCACATTCTATTTGTCCGAACTTCATTAAAATCACTCGTCAAATCAGCCAAAACACTAACAAAGTCTGAGAGTGTGAGAAGCACTTTCTCATCTCTTTGTACACATTACACAGGCACTCGTCAAATCAGTCAAAACACTAACAAAGTCTTGGAGTGTAAGAAGCACTTTCTCATCTCTTTGTACACATTACACAGGCACTCGTCAAATCAGTCAAAACACTAACAAAGTCTTGGAGTGTAAGAAGCACTTTCTCATCTCTTTGTACACACTACACAGGCACTCGTCAAATCAGTCAAAACACTAACAAAGTCTTGGAGTGTAAGAAGCACTTTCTCATCTCTTTGTACACATTACACAGGCACTCGTCAAATCAGCCAAAACACTTACAAAGTATTTGAGTGTAAGAAGCACTTTCTCATCTCTTTGTACACATTACACAGGCACTCGTCAAATCAGTCAAAACACTAACAAAGTATTAGAACGTAAGAAGCACTTTCTCATCCCTTTGTACACATTACACAGGCACTCGTCAAATCAGCCAAAATACTTACAAAGTCTTGGAGTGTAAGAAGCACTTTCTCATCTCTTTGTACACATTACACAGGCGTGGGGTTGCATTAAAGAGTACATAATACCGGTAAGGAATCCAAATACTTGATAATGTCTGGCGAATGTTAGCTTTGCAATTTCCTCGAAATAAAGAACAGAAAGTAAACACCCAAGAGGCCAGACTTAAGCGAACAAGCATATTGGGATGGTAAAATAAATATTCGTATTAAATTATTGTATTTGATGAAGGATTCTTAAGAACTCGCAATTAGTAAGGTTGATTCTTGAAATGCAAGAGACTTTCTCACGATTGCATGTAAGTGGGCAAGCATATCTATACATATATGTAGAAGTCGCTCAGAATGTCACATGTTCGGACAAAATTTCAAAATCCATGATCTAAAGCAAGCCTTGACGTGTTAGCGCTTGGCTTTTCTTGCGTATTGCAATAAATAAGACTCAACAAGACCTAATCACCAACACGTGTACATCTTCCATTTCCAAGGTATCTTGTCCAGGCAGCTGGATGCTCCCTGAAACCAGGTATGTAGTTATTGGGAGACCGTAGTCAAAGTAACGGACCCGTGCGAGTGGACGGTAACATGTATACTGGTTCAGTGCTATGTTTGTTAGTGTTCATGCACTGTTACCCTAAACATTGTTAAAACAAAACGTATCACTAAATATATAATACGGGAAGAGGGAAACCTATTAAGTATTTCCAACTGTAGCTCATTGTCTTAATTAGCTAATTAGCTCATTTAAATTTCCATATATTGCAATTACGAATACCCGAACTTAGTCGCAGAAAGATTGACGGAATCTTAAACTGTCCCACGGGGCTATTGAGAATCTGAAAAGGCGAATTAAGTACAATAATCAGCCCGCTGGAGAGAATTGGTCTGAGTTTATAAAGGAATGATATTATCGTTTGAAGGGAGATTAGCCGTGTTCGTTCTCTTTATAGCGATAATGTTTTTCGAATAACGTTCGACCACTAATTAATTATTGACATTTAAATTGCATATAAAGCAGCCTGGTCTAAAGAATCGTGATCTGCAGGTGACACTCCTCGCACTCTGATCAGAACACATCATCCACAGGATAGCAATCTTTGCATCGTTTGGCACGATGACCAATAACAAAGTAGAACCAATAAATGAGGACGCCGCTAATCCGGTAAGTACATTTCATATGAGTCTTTCTACTCGCTTGGAAACAATTTTACTCTAAACCGGGGTGGTGATGTTACAGCTTCGATAGCCTTCTTCTTTTAAGAAATTTTACAACTAAAGTAGACATCTGTTCTGTTGTGACATTTGTCTTCAAATTACAGACACGATGAATATTTTAACTCTCGAAAATTGCGTAGCAGTGTTCCCAAAAAGATAGCACAAATTGCATTTTGATGCGGTGTTGTCTATTCAAATAATATTCGAGAATCGTTGGAGAATTTCCACAGTAGTGTCCATGCGCAGCAGAACTAACCGAAAATCTTCATTACAAAAATTTCCCATGAACTCGGCTCATGTCATACTTTACTCTTATAACAAGTTTCTTCTTAGATTTTTCAATTTGCCTATCTAAGCAAAGGATGGAATTAATTGTATCTATGCGTCTACTAGTATTCATGTAGTCTATTAGATTTTGCTTATTCAACACGGAATCAGCAGATTTAAGTAGTAAATAGAATGTATTTGAAGTTATAGTCGCACATTACGCCATAGGTGAAATTTACAGCAAACAACCAAGATTATTTCGCCTGCCAAAATACTATAAAAGTCATGATTTTCTAGATTCTATATGAATGGACGTTACTTTCGTCTACTTGAAGTTGAAGTTTATATGACAATAGTTAGGCCTGTTTAGGCCTCTTTCCATCACTCATTCTGAACCCATTTTAGACTGCGATTGAGATCTTTGCAGGAATTTAAATTACTAGTTTGCTCGGGACAGTTCATCCAACGAAACCTCTGTGAACTAAATCGAATCGTAAATATGTCATTTAAGTCAGTTTTGGGGTCGACATGCACTTTTTATGAATTATTACTTTTGAGCTGTGATTGGCCTTAGTGGCTGTAAAATAGCGTACGAAATCATTTTGTAGAATTACAGCTGCAGACTGTTGGTTGCCAGGGAGATTACTCAGGCTGGCTTGTAGTGCTGCCATTAAAAGAAGGAAACTTCCGTTTGAATTTTGTACTATTTGTGATATGGGTCCGAAGGACCTTATGACTCTACTAAGAATAACCCTTTTTATCGTTTATGTTCAGATGTTTTTATTATGTTTATAATTTTGAATTTTTTGTCTGACCACAAGACGTCACACAGAAAAGTTGCTTCCAAATTTCAATATTCATAATTGAGGTTTGGAACTATGAAAAATTGGAAAGTGGATTCGACATGAAATTTAATCGTTCATATTCGATCTTAGGTGACTATGGAATACACTATGAATACTATGCATGACGTAATAATAAAAGAAAAGGAAGGTTAAATGCTTTGCTGCGAGAAACAGTGTTTTGCAGAAATATGAGAGATGTATTTGGCACAGTCAGCGACCAAAATAAAAATCTATAGAGTAGTGAAGTAAACGCAAGTACAGGCCACGCATCCGTCATGATTGTGTTGTTTATTCAACATTAGATAGTTAATGTTCAGGAGAAATTTTGTAGAAAATTGGAACTTGCCATTGTTTGTCTGTATCATAGTATAAAAAGGATCCTGAAAAAAACATGATAAACGTCAAATTTTCAACCATTTTAATTAATGTGCCGCCAATTTTGTGATTACGTCATCACATAGTAAGGACCATTAATTTTTTTCAGTTTGATCATCGGATGTATTGAATCGAAGTTAAAATTAAAAGGCCATATGCAACTGATCAGCAAAATGTCGCCTTAATCGGTTTTCACACGGTAGATTGAAACGTGAAGTGATGCCTAACTTCATGCATAGGAAAACAATCAGACAGTCTATATAACACCTATAAGCTTCAGAAAAGCCACCTTCTTAGCGCGCTGGACTAAGGATGCCCTTCGCAAAGTAGAGAGGAGTTGATAAAAGAGAACGCTGAACAAAATATTTCGGACAATTTTTTGTACCAAGTAGCAATGCAATGAATCGATTCAGTTGCTCATTATAAGTGTCTTACAGAGTAATGACCCATAATTCTAAACTTATACTTAGATGGCTACGAAGCAAAAGTTATTACTTTTCCTTTAAACCATATCAGTTGAAGCTAGAATAAACAGGCTGAACATAAATTGGAAACAAATTGGAATATTTATATACTAGGATCAATTCTGTCTGTTTACCTGTTAAATTCTAGCAGTCGCATATTGTCAATATTCTTCGTTTTCACGTTTAGACTTAAAATTATTGAGCTATGTCAAAAGTGTATTCAAGCTATTCCAATAGACCTTATTGTAACGTTATTTCAGTCCATTTTCTTCAAAAGGCTCTTGTAAAACGTGGAAACCTCCATTGTTAATTGAAAAGCCATTACTTTGTCTTGGTTAAGGAGCAGTAAAATGTTAAGATGCTCTGTATCAGGCCAGAAATGATCAACCTCCCGCCTATTGGTTTTTCTTAAACGATAGAACCATAACCTTTGCCGAGGCTACCAAGCCGTTTTAATTAAAAGGCTACAAAATAGCGCCCCCAAAAAATAACGTATTTCGTATCTCTGCCGTTTGCCGCTCTTTGAAATATTTAAGTAGCTTTTTAAATTTACATGCAGTTTTTTGTTAATTTAAATGTAATCTACTAGCTGTGTGAAAACCGGTCCTAGCCTTAGGATCATCAATAATAAAAGCTGACGCACTAAAAAACGTAATTCCACAGTTTGGTGTTAATCCCCTCTTTCCCCTGAAACCAAAACCCGTTAATGCGAAATTGGTTTCAGGAAAAGTATGTTCTTTATTATGTCAGTAGCATAACAACCAGTCTTAGACACGCACGTTGTGTAAAATTACTCATGAATATAAAGTGGCTAAAGTTAAACGTTTTACACTTTTTCATCTTCCAACAAAAGTTGTTTGACTACCTATATGTAGGATTTTCTTAATCGCAGGACACAAAACGTACTGATGATAGTTCAGAAAGTTCTATCATGACTGTGACTGGTAGTAATGCATCAAAAAGTGTAATAAAGAGACGCATATCGTAGCCAGCATGCACTCAATACAGATTTATACCAAATAAGTTTTGTTATTCATAGGGTGAATGGTTTGTTCAAAACTATTGTTATATTTGTATTGCATTTATCAAAGAACCTCGATTCTTGTTGAAGTTGGCCGTTTCTTTGTGTGCGCTACATACATCTAGAGTTTTGTAATCTCTTTTGTTAGAGAATACTCGGTAAATTCCATTCTAACAACGCATACGATTGCCATGTTGCTCTAGTAACCGTCGTTCTTTAAGTTGGTTGGTTTCGGCCGTGTCCGTCTATCTTCGGTTTACTTCGCAGGCAGATGTCCTGACTCGGAAGAAACGACGACGACGGAGAATCGCTATAGCTCTCATTGTGTCTGGGTTAGCAGTTCTCGCTATCGCTACAATTGCAGGGATTGTTGGTACGTATTTGGGACAAAAACTTATACTGAAAGGAAAAAATCACACCATATATTGGCGGTGTTGTTCTGGCACTTTGTTTGCCAATATGTTTTTAACTATCCACCTCGCTGAAAATTAAAAACAATAATTTCTCAGTTCCCGATATAAGAGTAATAACAAATGTAATTGATGTAATCATTACTTCCCCTGCGCAGGTTATTGCGGATTTTTTGTCATTTTCCTGAGTGAAAACTAATTAAGGCTACTACATTATAAATGCGGGGATGTTTTGATATTTATTTTTATATTTTCACGGATACGGTCTCTTTAACGAGCAAAATCCGATTTACCTCATAAACGTCACCAATTTGTGCAACATGTTTGTAATTCTTTTCAAATACTATAGCTTTTAGAAACGTGTGACCAATTATTGGCAGGTTAAAGAATAAAATGCATGTTTATAAACAGCACAGATAACTAATCCAACCAATTTCACTACCCCATAATGTAAATAAACGCTGCACTTAATGCAATTTGCTCCTGGTCTACGGACGAGAAGACATGCGGCCTCATAATGTGCCATTGAAGAGAAAACGAGTTCTCCTGGGATAGTTTATAGTTGGTTACACACAGGATTATCTTTAAATTACGCCTGATGGTTGGCCTTAACAGTATAGAAATATTTCCTATGGTGAGGCCTAACGACATCCACGGCATCCTAGCTCCAGAGAAAAATATACTGAGCCTTCGCATTATCTTATGCAACACGTTTGGAACTAATTTGTGATATATGGATCTTCATATTTTTCAGATTTCCCAAACGTGTTATGTGCCCTATATGTGAATGTTGCAAAATCACAATATTACTCATAAAAACGAGTGTATAACTTAAATATAAAAGCAGATTAGCTTACACTTGCACATTAAACCGACATTACTTCACAATCCAATTGTCCCAAATTGTGTTATATGAACAAAATTTATGTCAATGTAGCCTTCAGTTTTACGTGATGACACATCTCCCTTCTTGCTCCCAAGGTTCACTAGGATCGTCTGGTTCGGCAAGTTCTTCTGGATATAACCGAGGTCAACCTACAGAAAAATCTGTACCACAAACACCGCCAATCGGTCAAGGTAATTGTAAGCAACTGTAATTCATGCGAGATGACAGATTCACTCTTGCTTGTAGATATATCCGTAGACAATACAGCCAGACTGGCTTGTCAGTCACACAGAGATAACTAATTAACGTAAAGGTTTCTTCTTGGGCCTCGTAGACAAGTCTCGGTTACCCAGACTGCTGTGCAGGACTATTTTCCGGCCGCCAGTACAGTAGGGGCGGCCGGAAGTCAGCCCCGCAGAGCAGTCTTGGTAACCGAATCTACTTACGCAATAATTTGGCAGGCAAACCACTCTAGTTCCAACATTACTAATAATCTAAAAGTGCAATTCCTTCGTCAAGTAAGACAAATTTACACACAGACTCCTAAGAAGTAGAAGAAAGATACTTGACTTGCAGCATGCGTCTCTTCACATTGGAATCAGCTAGTGCAAATTTATGAGTTGAAATGAATAATTCTGTCGATCTCAAATATAATGTTTCGGACAGTATAACCTTACATAGATTTGCAATATAAATTTGTCATTGTGGGCGACGTTTTGTTTTAGTTCTTCTATTCGTACATGCATATGATATGATATCATATCATATATGATACTAATACATATTCGTAACTTGGTCATTGACATCTCAAATACCGATAATCCAACAGAATTCAAGTAGTACAGTTTATCTGCATTGTTTGCATACTAGTCGTTATTGGATGTGGCATTTGTGCACTAATGTACTATGTGTAGTTGATATAGATACATACATACAAACAGAGATAGATACATACAAACATACATAGATACATACATAGACATAGATACATACATACATACATACATACAACTATACATACATACATACATACATACATACATACATACATACATACATACATACATACATACATACATACATACATACATACACCATGAGTCTTTCCACAGTAAAGCGCAACATTTGACATTCCCAACTTTGGAGCTCTAGCTTTTTCAATGATAACAGCATTCACACAGAATGATATTATTTTTAGTAAGTACTACATATGAACATATATAAAAAATAATATTAAAGCTGTATGTCCAGCTCAACAAAAATTATAGATTTTTATCTTTGTAAATATGGCCTCTATTTGCTCACCATTTTGTGACATTTTGTACCCCTGTAACATTAGGAAGGGATATTTACAATATTTATACCATTTGAATTGATTTTAAATGCAAAGTAGTAATGTATTATAAGCAATTACGAACTAAATTTATTCTTAGAAAAAAAGCACTAGGGAAAGGGCCAAATATTATGCCCAAAAATATTGCTAACGCGTGTAACAAGGTCTGTCCAACTCTATGCGAATTGATAATATGAGAACAATAAATATAGTGAAGGCTGTAAGCTGCAACAAACCACTCATACATTTGACTAACAATGAAATCTTCCACTATGTAACATTCTTTATTCTGTCTTTCTTGAAGCTTGGGTTCTCTTGCAGTTAAAAATATTTCTGGAAGGAGTGTGTCCACATGTTACACGTGTTAACTCATTTCCAAAATCAAGATTTAAAAAAAATCCTTTTGGTATACATTGCTGAAATTTTGTCATTTGAGGGTGCCCTAAAGTTCATGTTTTATGGCGCAATTGAATATAAACCGATGGCCACCATTACAGAGAGCACCTGAATGGCAGGATGTGTGTCCTCTTTGTTACACGCGTTACCGGTGTTACACGCGTGGAAGTAATTGTAGTTTAATTAAATACTGGATAGAATAATGTTAATTTGTTTTTTAGTGTGACAATTCTATCTGTATCAGAAAGTTACTGAAAGCTTTCTTTACAACTATTGATGCACCTTAGATGCCCATATCGTTTATGAACGAATTGGACAGAACTGATGATGTGTGTCCAATGTTACATACGTTATCCCATAGACAATACAGGGGTCTTCCCTCTGTTGTCTATATGGTTATCCACAGAGCCAATTTGTAACAATTCACATCATAATTCTGAGGTATTTAACTTCGTCATGACATATACATATATAAATCAATCAAGTACATTTATTCAGAATGGAACACACACAATTTGTGTATAAAGCCAGTCCAGTGTCTGTATATGTTACATACGTTGCCAGTTGCCATAACGTTGCATCAGATATCCTCCTCTTCTGATAATATTAAGATTAAAACATCTTCTGAATGTGTTTCTAGTTCTTGTAGACTAATGGGTTTCTTTCAAACTTGGCACAGGGATGATAATGGGATACATGTGATCAAATACAATACAATGTCATGTCTGTCCATGTTACACGCGTTACTGTTGCCGCGACAATTTGCCCTCCTTCTTAAACAAAGAAATTATTTATCTTAAAAAAAATATTTTTAGATGACACCCCTGTAGTACTGTCCACCCACTCAACTTTTAGATTCAGATCAATAAATTTAATTTTTGACCTTATTGTCACAAAGTGGTTGCACTTTACTCTGGAAATACATACATACATACATACATAAGAGTCAATTGATACATGTATATCAATGCATTCGTTTATATAAAAAATCAAGTTTTTACGGATTTTCGTCTAACATGGAAATAAAGCGTTCGATTTTCGTTTACTAATAAAAAAAACCCAACATTTATAATGAAAACTAAGTAAGAGATACGCGTAATAACAACAGCCAAAAGAAGGGACTATGTACCTTCGCGGCAGAAGACCACTTGCCCTCTTGCAAATGTTTACTTGCCGTCGGGCAAGTAGTCCCTTCTTTGGTATATAATAAATTACTTAATTCATACGTACTAAACAATTTCATTCATTTTTTATTCAAAGCCCTCATTGAATTAGTTGGCATCCAGCTATTTGGAGTCTTCAACGTAACCATGGGAACAGATCAGTTGTTATCATTCGGCGTTCAACTTGACTTTGGAAGTGAAACAACAATGTTTTCAAGTTCGGCCGATGATTTATTTGACGTATACATTTACTTTTCTGCCGATGCGGCTGGGGAATCTCATTCCATGAAAGTAATCGCTGGTCTTGGAGCGCCCTTCATGATCAACATTCAACCAAATTCTCACATAACTGTCCAAGGACTACTTGTGATGTATGATCTTCGTGGCCTTGGCTGTGGAATGTTTCCGTACGTATGTACAGACGTGTCCCTAACTGAGGTTACCCCTGTCATTACGGATTGCATCGAAGTAGAATTCTGCACACGTAAGTTACATTTAAGGTTCACGATATCGAGTTCCAGCAGAGATAAACTCAGTCACGTGCGGTCACAAAATCGGGAATTACAGACAAAATCAGGCACCGGGCATATCATGATTGGACTTTTCGAAAAATGTTTGGTATTGCTTGCTGCTCACGTTTCTTCTTATCAGTATATCAAGAATTTGATGATTAGCTGAATAAAGTGTTTGTGAAGTCTCAAACTTAAATTAAATGAAAGTTGAAACACATCTGTCCACAGGTATTCGGTACATTGAGTATGATCGGGCTTTAGTCTGTTGGCCAAGTTGCAAGCTTACAGACATTCTCTTTTCCTGTAGACCAAGTTCAAGGCATGTATATTGACGTAAGTGCTGGCAGTGGAAGCACCTTGGATGTAGCAACTGGATTATCAAAGTTATTTACCCTTGACCTTGTGTTAGCTATTGGGCCAGATACAGCGTATTTTACAAGTGAACGTGAACATGTATTCGGAATGAATCTGCATCTGAAACCAACTGAGAATGGCCCGGAGGTTATGACATTGACCGAAATAACCATTGTAACACACGATGTGCTGGTGTTCCCGAATGCAACAGTAGCTTTTTATGGCATGACCTTTACAGAAGCAGACTTAGCAGACCTGTCATGTGACAACATCACCTTCGCCTGTATTGATTTATTCCCTGCTGATAACTCAATTCCGCAATGGAAATGGTCTGAGGGCGCTGTTCTTTCCGGCTGTGTCTCACTGCTCCAATCATGCATTGGTAGTGTATCGCAATTCTTCACTAATTGCACAATGGGCAGTCAACACGCCGATTTCTAGAAACTGTAAAAACAAATATTTTTTAAAAAACAAACTGTTGAAAAAAATTTGAAGAGGAAGAGAAAATTGCCAGCAACATACGACACAGTCAGCAACAGTTTTATTGTCCAAGTGAAACAGCACGAGGCGCTCATGTTGGCGGTGCCCCCAAATTTACTTTGATTTGAGTATTTTATTCACCATCTCATACTAGAAAATTCCCCCTACTTTTGCTCAGCTTCATCTCATCTCTCGGGGATCCCAACAAACAAGTGCATTCTACTCCTTACTTATAGGCTGAGGACTTTTTGAAGTCGATATTTAAGAAAAATGATACACCGTCAGTGATGAACACTTGTCATCACCAAACCGTCCTCTTGCCACCCGAGAAACTATTGGACAAGACAATTTTTGCGAGGATCATCGTTGGCTGTCGCAGGTTGCATGAATTCGTGTTCAGAATTCATACATATGCGAAATTCTAACGACGATAGTGTGTTATTACAAATTATACATCTAATTTGTTAAATTTATAGCTAACTTTCTTATTTTTAAGTTTAAAAAGGCTACACCAACATGATGTAGAAAATATTTTTTCAAATTGTTAAGGTCTTTACTAATGATCGATACTTTTGTGTAAGCTTTGCACCCCGAAGATATATACCATGACTATTAAATATTTTAATTTACCGACCGTTACCAGAAACGATCAATGGTAATTAGATTCTTGTAAGATAAATTTATTGATGGTTTCCTTCTCCTTTCACACTCATATTTCATCAGTTAAAGTCACTCCAAGTCAAAATCCAGTGACAATTAATGGCAGCATCGATGTCGTAATGGGAGTTCCAAACGATGTCACTCTGTCACTGATCATCGAAACTGCAAGTAATCTAACAGGAGTTAAGTCTGGTCAAGCCAACAATCTGCTGAAGGTTGAGATGTACGTGTCCGGCTCTGGTAATGGGATGGATTCAAACGGACAAACATCTGAAGCAAATGTCACATCGGAAGCAGTGACGTTTCAGAGAAGCGAGGTTCTTCAGATCTTGACGACGGCGAATCTTGATCTCTCTACTGAAAACTGTGAAAGCTTTCCTTACGTGTGTGTCAAATTGTCACCTGTGAGAAACTCTGGCTGGTTTTGGTATGGTCCCAGTGAATATATTGGTCCTACGTGTATAACTCACACATCTTGCAGGAGTAAGTATTGTCTATGTTAATGTTTGTCTACGGTGTAAATGGCGTGGTTCTTAGAGTTACTACAGTAAGACCTCACGGACTGTCTGTCAGTTTTTGTCACCTTCTTCATGGTCAACGTTTGTGACAATAATGATATTGATGATATTGGTGATATGTTTCATCCATGCGATATCATCGCATAACAAATGTAATGATATTTATGACAAATATCCTTATGTTTATGATTTTGTTTTTTAAGTAGTAGTTGTAGTAGTAGTAGTAGTAGTAGTAGTAGTAGTAGTAGTGATGATGATGATGATGATGATGACGTTGATGATGATGACATTGATGATACTGATGATGATGACGATAATGATGATGTTGATGATTATGATTATGACGATGATGACGATGATGATGATTACATGATGAACTACTTAATGGTAAGATATTTCCAATTTTAGCAAGGGTTTTACTTTTTCAGACACCGTGAAGTATGTGTTGGCGTCAGAACACATGACATGGCCAAGTGCTCTTCAATACTGTCAGGATCTGGGGAAAACACTACTGCGATTTGACGATGAAGAACGGCTGGATTACTACTATTATTACGAACTCAAGATGTCGAACAATAGTTTGTAACAATTACATAATTTTCTTGACTTGAAAATTCTTGTATTAGGCCGACCTTCATATGGCAACTTACTGAAACAAGGTTGATTCATTTGTAGATTGAAGTTCTCAGCATGGCTTAATTCCTTTGAAGATGCGCGCATGCAATGACGCATAAATTGGTACGTGCGTACAAGGATGGACGCACTCACGAACGCCAGTGCCAATTTGTTCATCTCGTTTCTCATTCATTTCAATTCAAATTTCTTGACATTTTATTGCGCAATTTGCATGAATAATGATTGATCATAACAAAATTTGTGCCTTCAGTTGACTTGAATGGATGGATTGATGTAAATGATAGAATTGCCGAAGGACAGTACCAGCACTCTGATGGATCAACGCCATCTTTCATGCAATGGGCAGAAGGTGAACCGAATGATGCTGAAAGTGAAGACTGTGTTCAATTACTGTAAGAGTCATATCCTTTCTTTTACATTTGAAGTCAACCAGCATTGCTCTCTGATGTTGAGTATATATGAGAAAATTGCTTTCGTGTGCTTTGGTGAATGTGATTTAATTTGTGGCCCAAAAGAGAAAACATGAGAAATTTGATGTACTGAGAAATGTTGTCTTTTTAAAACCTCGCACATTAGAGTTAACATAAGGGATTAATTTTATCGAGCTTCCGACCTATTTAAGATAAAACCAACAACGTTAAAATATCGCTGTAATTGGAGAAGAGGAGAACTATTATCTCCATCATCTGATAGTTTTTGTATTTCTTGTTTAGATGGTATATTGCCGGGTGGAACGACATCGCTTGCAATTACCAAAAACGATTCTCTTGTCAGGAAATAAGTGAGTAAATCCATTAAAGGCATTTATTGGGCTCTGCTGTGAATATAAGGAGACCATATAGAGATTAATCTCCTATATGCGACTTACGGGCAAAACAAAATGTCAAAAAGCTGAAAACGTTCATCAGTGGTGTTGTCAGCAATATTATAGCCCGGGACATTTAGCTAACACATGGAATGTTAGAGTCAGCAAAAATTTGCAGACTGGTTTCTTTAAATCTAATAAACACAAGGGGAATGCTTGTCAAAGGCCTACCTTCACGTGGAAGGTCTTACCTAAATCTTACTAAAACAAGCTAGAATGTCTACATAGTTCTGATTTAAGTGTGAAATATTTAATATGCAACATTCCAAATTATATCATACAAGTTGATGGCGCTAATGCAGCGATCTGTTTGGTCGAGATGCGAAAAAAAACGTGGTATATTTGCGATATACCACGGTCGGTACACGAGTTAGCACTGTGCAAAGTAAAAACCATCTTTGATGTTCCGTTCCATAATTTTAGTATACTGTTATGATATAATAGCAATAAATCACACCCAGTGACGGTATACCGCTCGACTTTGACTAGTTCTCTTCATATACACACGAGCGATAGCGAGTGCATATATGTCGTGAAGTGGCCAAAATCTCGTGGTATACCATCACTATGTGTGCTTTATTGCTTAAGTGTATATTCAAATGCAATCTGGCAATATGATCTTTGTTGAAACAGAAAAGGTGGATATATCGTTGGAACTTACCATTTTAATAACAGGACTAGTAAGCGATGCGTCCCATTATGGGAACCGGAGCTCAATGCATTCAACAGAAGGCTCTGCATGTGACAAGTATATGTTGACCCTTAGCCTTGCGGTCGGCTGAGAGTGTTCATTTGCTGTGTGTTTCGCTGTGCCAAACTGTAAATCATTCCTTACCCGGAGCATGGAAATGGTCAAGCTATAAAACCAGAACGCAAATTTCCATATTGAACAACTATCTCGAGATGAACCTTATCGATGTTTAAGACCGAGGACAGAGCAACCTACAATCTGCAAGGCGGGGCAGATACCCAAAGGAATTATGCCGATTACCCAAATCGTTACTAAGTTTTGTTCGGTCAGGCTATGGCTCTAAATATACTCTGTGAAGCTAGACAAATCGTCGAGAAGTGAAGGAAAAATGCCCGCCTGTAAAATCATGCCTTTCATGGTCACGCTTCAGTATGAGCGATGGAATACAGGAGTCCACGTTATGTATTGAAGTGATAAATTGAACACCAATCGACGGTATCAGTTCACGACATATATGAACGGGCGATAAGAAGTTCATATATGAAGTAATGTAGTCAAACCTGGGGGTGTACTGTCGCTGGGTGTGATTTATTGCTATTTTCTCATACATCTATTGAAATTCTGGCATTGAACGTTAAAAAAGGATTTTTGCTCTTGCCGAGAGCTTGCACATGTACTAAGCACGCTATATCGCGAATATACCACGGGTCTTTGACAAATCAGATCGCTGTATGTACGCCATCAATATACTGGCATGATATAATATTGTACAGGTGATATCAGACGTAATAGGTCAAAAACAGGATGCCAATGTTTAATTGATCATGTACGAGAGTGTTGAGATTCCAAATCATCTATCCGTCCGCTCAAAGGTTTTTAGGGATAATACACATGTCAAATCACGACTGTATTAAACATACATACTAATAATCGGAAGATGTTGTTTATGTTACCAGCGAGCTGTGCACCTGACTTCATCTGTGCAAACAAGAGATGCATTCCGGCTGAATGGAAATGTGATGGCATCGCAGACTGTACTGATGGCAGTGATGAAGTAGACTGTAAGTTCAGTGATTTTCAAAGGTCAAGGTCACGCAATAAAGTAACCTACAAGTATCCTGTTTTAGACTCATTTCATTACCATAGCGTTGTGATTCGTAAGCTTGTGATATCACATCGATCGCGAAATATTGGCTTGCTTACTGCAACTCTATCGTGTATGCGCAAACGAAATCATGCAACGATCCAGGGCTCGCAATTGAAAGAGAAATAAACTACGCAAAGTAAACTGACACCTGCTACTTCAAATGAAATTAATTTAAACATCTAATGGGAACTAGTGACGGGATTAAGTGAATAGAAGGCTCTCAAATGGAACAATCAATGAGATGGGACGATGTTGTTTGTTATGCATGCATTTGGATTATGCAAATAAAGCGAAATGATTGATTTGTATACAGTGACGTAGCCACTCGATAGTTAGGGTTTCGACACCATTGGTGCGAAACCCTCTTGTAATCGTTCTGTTTTTTATTCTTCTTCTTCTTCTTCTTCTTCCGCCGCGCTTCTGCAACTACCACGCGAACACCATTGCACCTAGAGACTTCATATTTGGTACACAGGTACAAGTCAGCAAAAGTAAATTTTTGGTCACATGACCATAACAAAAGGTCACGTGACCTTTCGGCCATTTTGAAAATAAACTTTAAAATTGACTTCATTTGCATAAAATTAACCAATCAAATTCTGTCCTAAATTTTTGTAGACCATAGGGTTAGGCTCCTTCATGCCAAATACCAAGGTCACAGGTCTTGCCGATTTTGAGAAGAAGATTTTTAAAATATTATTTTTCTGATTTTTCATTGACCTTTGACCTCCCCTATACCTATGCAGCTAAGCTATGGCAATGGCTTATTCTGGCCTATGTTAAAGTCCAAGACAGCCAGTGTCTATTGGACAATGGCCAGTAGGGGACCAAATTGCACTCCACAATTTTGGGGATTCCACTTGACCTTTGACCTTGGCATCTTCTTGCAACTCATTTATTATGCGCATATCTAATTCTGAGCCAGCCAATAGAGCTAGAGGTCTGATTTTTGGTATATAGGGATAACTTAGCAATACAATTTTTTTGACAAAATGTCATGTGACCTCGATGACCTTTGACCTCAAATATACATATGTGGCCATAACTAAGTAACCACAAGTGCTACACCCTTCATATTTGGTATGATGGGAGACCTTATGACATCACATCCTGTTCCTCATTAATTATGCGCATATCTAATTCTGAGCCAGCCAATAGAGCTAGAGGTCTGATTTTGGGTATATAGGGATAACTTAGCAATACAATTTTTTTGACAAAATGTCATGTGACCCCGATGACCTTTGACCTTGAATATACGTATATGTCCATAGCTAAGTAACCACAAGTGCTACACCCTTCACATTTGGTATGATGGGAGACCTTATGACACCATATCCTGTACCTCATTAATTATGCGCATATCTAATTCTGAGCCAGCCAATAGAGCTAGAGGTCTGATTTTTGGTATATAGGAAAACTTAGCAATACAATTTTTTTTGACAAAATGTCATGTGACCTCGATGACCTTTGACCTTGAATATACGTATATGTCCATAACTCAGTAACCACAAATGCTACACGCTTCATATTTGGTATGATGGGAGACCTTATGACATCACATCCTGTACCTCATTAATTATGTGCATATCTAATTCTGAGCCAGCCAATAGAGCTAGAGGTCTGATATTTGGTACACTGGCATAAGTATTTGATAGAAGTTTTATGCAAAACTACCAGGTTGAAAGGATGACTTTTAGTACCATTTTAACAAATGTGCCAATTATTCATTAGGTAGGTGCAGATCTAATTTTTCTTTTGCTCTAATGCTGCCATTTGTGTCGAAACCCGGTCATCGCTGCTTGCAGCTATATTTAATATTGTATCACTTGAATTTAGTTTGTAGGACTGACCATAGACCTTAAAAACGGAAGGACAGGCAACTGCCGGAAAAGACAAAGAAACTTGCGTGTTTACCCGTACGATCTGGGTTATAATCCTCTGCGCAGTTATGTAAACGCAAAACACGTCACGTGATGACACAGTGACGTCTTGGCAGCACTGGAGCTACACAGAAGACGCTATACCTGTGCTGTCGAGTCAAGTCGCGTTCTGTTCCGGGGTCTAGTTCACGTTGTTTTCAAGGATTGTATTACCCATTGATTTTTACAGACAATTTTGCTACCATTTTCGACAGATGAGTCACTATTAGGTATATTTATTGTTGTTGTTTTTTGTAATTCCCGTCAATTCATGATCGAGTCGGCAAAGTTAATTTTGCAATCTAATCATTGTACACCCCTGATAACTCTTCCGTTTATTTCTGATTCATGTGTAATGCTGTAAACTTTACTTCATTATGTACTTCTTGCACTTCGGCACTGTAGTATTTTAAAAACTCGCGCGTCTTCAGCCCGATCGGCCATTGTTGTTTACGAAGCGACTTCCTGTTTCAACTGAAAATTTCCTACCCTGTCATATTTCTCTGCTGTAATGATAATGCATGTCAATGATAGTAAACGTTTCAACGTTAGGTATTTCGTCAACTGACTAGTATTTTGCGGGGCAAATCATGTTTACATTGTAAAACTTGTACCAAATTCACCAAATTTGTACCAAATTCACGTGCAGGCATCTCCAGCTCGATCGGCCATTGCTGTTGATGGACGATCTTTTTGTGCGTTTCAACTAAGTAATTTTTTTACCCTCTTAATAATGCATGACAGTGCTAATGTACGTTTCTACGTGTCTTATTTCGTGGATTGAACTAGTATTTTTAGGAGGAAGTCATACGTACATTTGTAAAACTAGGACTAAATTCACGCGTCTCCGACTCAATCGGCCATTGTTGTTTACAACACGACATTTTGTGCGTTTCCTCTGAGTAATTTTTCTTACCATCTCATGTTTCTCTGTTGTAATAATAATGCATGACAGTGCTAATGTACGTTTCTACGTGTCTTATTTCGTGGATTGAACTAGTATTTTTGGGAGGAAGTCATACGTACATTTGTAAAACTATAGTCTGGTGCCGAAACCCTGATTTTTGGTCGAACCCAAAATTTCGGCCCCACAATGGTTCTTGGTGGTTTCTGTATCTTCAAAGCCTACTGAATCAGGATCTGCATGATGCCACCCTGGCACCCTTGGGCATTTTAATATATTCAAGATGGCCGCCAAGATGGCCGCCAAAATATGTAAATGGTAATATCTCAGCTCTATGAAATGTTATCAAAATGATTTTCGTATCATTTGCCAGGTAAACAGGGCCGAGGAATTCATTTCTTTCATTGCCCAACATGTGCAACTCTTAATTTGCATAAAAATCCAAGATGGTTGCCAAAATGACCCCCAAACATGTAAATTGCCATATCTCAGCTCTATGGAAAGCTGTTGGAGTCATTGTGGTCTCCTTTGCCAGGTAAATGGGGCTAAGGAACTTATATCTTTCGTTGCCTGACATGTACTACCCTTAATTTGCATAAATATCCAAGATGGCTGCCAAAACGACCTCCAAACACAGGTATAAGTATCATATCTCAGCTCAACTTGATGAGAAGCTGTTGGAGTCATTTTGGTCTCCTTTGCCAGGTATATATTGGGTCAAGCAATTCATATTTTATTGGCTGACATGTACAACCCTTAATTTGCATAAAAATTTGCATAAAAATCCAAATACCTGTTTCAGTGTGTAAGGATCATATCTCAATACACTATGCCACTGATTTTGGTGTCTTTCAGCATGTTTTACGGGTAAAAAAATTGGCATCGTTTGTTATATTTGCTATAAAATCAAGCATGAAAATCTGAAATGGATTCTTACAATCCAAGATTGCTGCTAAGTTGGTTTCCACAATAAACATCAAGGTATATCTCAGCTGAGATTGCATACTAGAGACTAATACATTAAGGGTTTAAGGCTGAAGGATAAGTTTCTTTCGTTAAATTAAATGTGAAATATTTCATTTAAAACCAAAATGACCACCCAATATCAACTATGGCCTCACAAATGGATGCCACAAAAACATTGAGTCGTATCTTAGCCAACCAAGCATTCTTGAGACCTATTTTGTTGTGTTTGGTAAGGTTTTATTGGTCGCAGGGTTTTCATTGCTTGTTTTCTGAACTGTTAAAAAATCATACTTCTAATATAGGGATTTTAACCCGCATTGCTGCTATAATGGTTTCCTAAAACATTACACCGTATTTTAATTTATCAAGCATCTTTGACACAAGTTTTATTTTTAGGAGCAGTTTTAGTGTGTTGTGGCTCCAATGGCGAGCATGTAGGCCACTGCACCATAACAAGACACAGCATGGGCACCTAGCAGTTGTGGCTCTTTGTCTGCATACATTTTTGGTAGTTGGTATGTTTCTTATTAAAGTCCAATAAAAGCTTGTACAAGTCACCAAAACAGTACACGTTAGTCTACATTTCATCTATTGGAGAAGTGATGTTATAGGAAACTCATCAGCACTGTTATGTACTTATGGTTTCATTCGGAGACACAAGGAAAAATGCACATGCTCATCAGTATAGACCTTTTGATGTCAGGTAGTTGATTTGAACTAGTGATGAAGATTGCTTTCGGAGGAGCAAGGTGTATATATGTTTAATTATAAAAACAACAACAATTCAATTAAATATTGGGTAATTGTACTGCAATTAAACTGTTCAAAGTGGTTTGGATGAGTATCAAGCGAAAAACATTGGTATTCTTGATGCCCCTACGGATGACCGTATCGCAGAAACTGTAAAATTGTTAGCAGCATTGATGGTTGCAAAGCTAAGGGTACACCTTCAGGGGGATAGCATGAAATCGTTTCGTCAAAAGTAGCAAAAGACAAGAATCTTTATTGTTAAAAAAAGAATAATATAATTCATGTGAATAGATGGTTTGACAATTTATATGAGTGGAAATGTGAATTCCATGACCTCTCAAACGGACTAAAACACATACAACCTTGTGTCGAAGATGCTGTATACATTAAGATATGGTGTAATGTTTTAGGAAACCATTATAGCAGCAATGCGGATAAAATCCCGCCATTAGAAGTAAGATTTTTCCGGCTCAGGAAACAAGCAATGAAAACCCTGTGACCTATAAAACCTGACCAAACACAACAAAATAGGTCTCAAGAATGCTTGGTTGGCTAAGATACGACTCAATGTTTTTGTGGCATCCATTTGTGAGGCCATAGTTGATATATTGAGTGGTCATTTTGGCTTTAAATGATGTACCTTGATATATTAGTCGGGTCGGAAGGTAGGGTTCCCATGCACCCCATGGATGTATTTTTTTAACCTACATTTTTGTAATCCTAAGGGTCTATATTTGATGAATTTTGATGTTCCCAAAATCAAATTGTGTCCCATGGGGTTCATTTGGCGCCATCTTTGCCGCCATCTTGGCCGCCATCTTGGATTTCAACAATGGGATAGGGGTCACGTATCTACCGCTCGACGGAAACAGAACAATAAAATACTATAAACGTTACATTTTTAGAAAGCCAAGATCATGGCCTTTTCATTGATATATAACTTAATAGGGATTAATTAATATTCGAACGTCGATTAGACTTTATATCGGCCATTGGCCGTAAATCGTAAAATTTGCTAAATTTCACACCCAATAATTAAGTTCCCGTTCCTCCAAACAATTTTTCATAAGGTATTTATATATTTTTTGGAAGAACTCAGTGCAATAAACAAGAAAAACAAGATTAAAAGTATGTGTCTTGAGATTTAGTGGGTGCATGAGCTTGTTTTCTTATTACGCGGTATGCCACATATCCGTGTGTAACATAAGGGGTAGGGGTAATGTTTCCCTTTCTGTTTCGAATCATGAACGATGAAACCATAAAAATGTTACATTTTTTGAAAGTGCTGCATCAGAACTTTCTAAAAATATATAGATTTATGGGGAAAAGTTGCATATTTAAAAGTTACAAAGCTTAAACCTTTCAGTTTGTGTCGAATTTAAGTGATTTTTTTAAGAACGAAATTACAACATATGGGGTAGGGGTAATGTTTCCCTTTCTGCCTCGAACCATGAATTACGAAACCATATAAATGTTATACTGTTTGAAAGCTCTGAAATGGGCCTTTCTAAACATGTATAGTTTTATTGGAAAAGTCCATATTTTAAGTTAAGAAGCTTATGCCTTAGAGTTTGTGTAAATTTTAAGTGATTTTTTAAGGACGAAATTACAACATATGGGGTAGGGGTAATGTTTCCCTTTCTGCCTCGAACCATGAATTATGAAACCATATAAATGTTATACTGTTTGAAAGCTCTGAAATGGGCCTTTCCAAACACCTATCGTTTTATTGGGGAAAAGTCCATATTTGAAAGTTACAAAGCTTAAACCTTTCAGTTTGTGTCAATTTTAAGTCATTTTTTTCAACCAAATTTTAATATAAGGGGTAGGGGTAATGTTTCCCTTTCTGCCTTGAACCATGAATTACGAAACCATATAAATGTTATACCGTTTGAAAGCTCTGAAATGGGCCTTATAAACATGTATCGTTTTATTGGGAAAAGTCCATATTTTAAAGTTACAAAGCTTATGCCTTAGAGTTTGTGTCAATTTTAAGTGATTTTTTTAAACAAAATTATAATATAAGGGGTAGGGGTAATGTTTCCCGTTCTGCCTTGAACCATGAATTATGAAACCATATAAATGTTATACTGTTTGAAAGCTCTGAAATGGGCCTTTCCAAACATGTATAGTTTTATTGGGGAAAATTGCATATTTGAAAGTTACAAAGCTTAAACCTTTCAGTCTGTGTCAATTTTAAGTGATTTTTTGAACAATATGCACAAAACAGTTAGTCCGTTGGCCAGGTATCGAAATCATCCCCTCTAAGGCATTTTACCCACTATGATTTTCTGTTAGCTAGTATTCTCAGCTGTCATAATCTGCTTATTTTCCATTAACTGATGGTGTGTGAGAGTGTAACGACTTGTTTGTGAAGGGCTGTCACGCCCTCGGTAGTAAAATAGGAATGGGTTAGGGGTAACATATTTACCGCTAGTCGGAAACAAAAACAAAAAAGTACCATAAACAATACATTCTTAGAAAGTCCAGATATAAGCTTTTTACTTTTTTGATAATTACTCGACTTTAGATGGCGCCAATATTCCGTATGTACATGGCGGTCAGCAGCTGAATCATTCACATAACGAACGTTGATATGGCCTGAAACTTCGGTTAATTCATTCAAGCAAACTCTTGTTTGATTAAGTTGATAGTTTTCCTTTCTTTTTTATTTCGAGTATTTGCCATGGCATGACTGAAACGAACCTTGAAACGATAATGCGAACGATCGCAACCGTTCCAACAGACTCATTATGCAGAGCCATGCCCCAAAACGCCCAACCAAACTTGGCACTAATCATGATCCCAGTCCATTTCGAGCCGGGCTTTAAGGAAGTGCGGTGGCCTTTGAAAGACCCTTGGTTTGGTTTTGTACCGTAGTATAGGAAGAAAACCCGACCTGTCGTCGTTGCTGTGAATGTTTGTGTTGTTTTTAACCTCTTTCTTTGCCTATTTGAAGAATCGTCTTTGCAGCCTTCCATCCTGCGTTCTGTGTAGCGAGTGTCTTCGATCGCTTTCTTAAGTTTGTGATGTACAACTGTCTTGAGTCCCGGTGCTTTATTGGGTGTAGAGGTAAATAGTTAGAGATCAGGGTGATAAATTGGTTGCCGCAGTGTCTTTCCAGGTGTTGCCACTTTTGAAGGAATTCAACACTCGGTATTTTGGCCTGGTAAGTATTCTTTAAGGTGTACCTGTAGGCTACGTGGTACTGAATAGGGGCCACTTAGGTTTCAACACATTCGATACTCTTGGCTTTCGCTTATACCCCGTTGTATGAGTAACTGGGATCGGAAATGGGAAAGGCTTAATTAATATCCATCTTTGCTAATATTAATTCTCGTTTGGCTTACAGATTGCCACCTCTACTTGTTTCGGTGAAAATTTGACTTTCAATTGGACAAAACATTGAGTATGACTTTCTTCTGTGTGTTATTTAGGCCTCTGAAAAATATGAAAATTGCATACATATTGTTGTCAAATATCTCAAATCTTAGATTGTAAGAGATAGGCTTAGGCTTCCCTGTAATCATACAAATGAGTTAAATGGGAATTTATTGGAGTAGATTACAGTAATCGAAGAGAATGGTTGACACTATAGAAAGACTTATCTCGGATTGCGGGGACCTAACTATAAAAGAACAGCACAGAATACTTGCCGGATGTATTGACTGTTCATGTATAGTACAGGCTAGTACAACATGGAATGTAAAACATACAAATCAAAGAAGTGGCAAATTTTCTCAACTTTTCACAAAGTTTATATTCCACCATTACTATCAGGATTAGGATTTTCCCAATCTATAAATAAGCTATTACTTGATTACATCTTGATCAGCATGACTAACATTTTGCATTTGCCACGCAACCAGCCATGCCCGTCCCTGGGATCGCGAACAATGCCTTTAACGAAGCTTTTGAACGCTTTTTGTGAATTGTGTAAGAATGTCCTCTCTGTGGAGTATAATGTGTGAAGCCGTTGTCTAGCTCGCTTGACTCTGATGATTATGTTGACTTATTTTTTCTCAGCTGCTGGTGGCTGATCTAGCTCGAAAGTTACATCAATCCAGTCTGTCTGATTCGATCATGCTGGTGGGAATGGTATCTTCAAGCATTGACCCTAAAACGTCCGTTTGTAGGGTCTTTGCTTCAAAGACGTCAGGGTCTAACATTGGTTAAATGTCATCCATGATAAGAAACTAATGATAGATTCACTCACAAGGCATTTTAAACATTGAGGTGTCAATGGGAATATAAGCCTTTTTAGTCATTTTCTGAGGTTTGTCTCGCCTTCTTATTGCTTTGTGTAGAGAGTGTTTGTTCGCCTTCTGTTTACTATTTAGTTGCGTAATTTGAATGCGTTCTGTGACATTTGGCTTTTCGGGTTTTAGTTCCAGAATTATTTTGCTATTGAATTTTAGTACCCAGTCGAAAATGTAATCCTCATTGGGAGTATATAGTGTTCTGCGTTGTAAAATAATTTCGAAAAATTGGTTTATGATCTCTTGTTTTCTGGTAAGGAAGGTAAAGTGTTGTCGATCCATCTTGTCTTATTATGGAGAAGCTATATTGTGGATTAATGGTGATTGGTTTTCAGCGATAAAAGATTCTCTCGTGTTCCCGTGTGGTATTAAAGTAACACTATTAATAGTGAGCTCTGATTTGCCCAGACGGTCACGTGACTGTGCATGTATTTACGATATACTGTAAAGTTGGCCATTCCTATCTCCAAAGTGAGTTTCTTTCACATTGTTTGTATTTTCATCACAAGTTTCAATATACTGATATAATATAGCGATAAACAACCCCTATAAGTTGGGTACACACTCGAGCTCGGTTTTGACCATTTCATTCCTTATACACACGACTGAAGTTCGTGCGTATATGTTGTTTACCGGTCGAAACCGTGTGGTAACCTTTCAAAGTGGTGCTTTATTGCTTATATATCTCTCGCGATACAATTAAAGAAAAGGGATTGATTGTTGCTGCTGTCATATCAACTTTGCATGACGACTATGACATCCAATTTAGTGTTTGTGGGTTTGGAATATATAATTTTTGACATATTATAGCTGTTAACTTTCTTTCCCTAATTTGAGTTATTGAAATGAGTAAAACGTCTTTTATTAACCACCATTTTAGCTTTTTAGTGCTATTTAATGCCTATAGAGTATTTTTCTATGTTCCTTTTAACAAGTAAATGTCAGTAAAGTAACACAAACTTTTGAGTTTAGGCATTGTCACTGCATAATTTTTGAGTTTACCCCATCAAGCCATATCTTGTTGGAAAAACAACTGCGTTAGTGTTTCAGAGATATGATATTTATGTGGCTTCCTTATTCGCTGCGTTTGGTAGGAGAGGAAACATTACCCATACCCCTATCCCTTAAATGCATATTATAGAGGGATGTACGGCATACGATATATTAGGTAAACAATCGACGCACCCACATAAGTCTCAAGAAAATACACTCTTTAATGTTTTTTACTTCTCTATTGCATTAAGTTCTTTCAAATGATATATAAATACCTTGTAAAAATTGTTTGGAGGAACATGAACTTAATTATTGAATTATTGGGTTTGAAATTAAGCAAATTTTACAATTTACATTTCATGTCCGATATAAAATCTAATCGATGTTTGAATATCGATTTATCCCCATTTAGTTGTATACCAATGGTAAGGGGATTATCTGGGCTTTCTAAGAATGTATTGTTTATGGTACTTTTTTGTTTTTGTTTCCGACTAGCGGTAAATATGTTACCCCTAACCCATTCCTATTTTACTTCCGAGGGCGTGACAGCCCTTCATAAACAAGTCGTTACACTCTCACACACCATCAGTTAAATGGAAAATAAGCAGATTATGACAGCTGAGAATACTAGCTAACAGAAAATCATAGTGGGTAAAATGCCTTAGAGGGGATGATTTCGATACCTGGCCAACGGACTAACTGTTTTGTGCATATTGTTCAAAAAATCACTTAAAATTGACACAAACTGAAAGGCTTAAGCTTTGTAACTTTCAAATATGCAACTTTCCCCAATAAAACTATACATGTTTGGAAAGGCCCATTTCAGAGCTTTCAAACAGTATAACATTTATATGGTTTCATAATTCATGGTTCAAGGCAGAACGGGAAACATTACCCCTACCCCTTATATTATAATTTTGTTTAAAAAATCACTTAAAATTGACACAAACTGAAAGGCATAAGCTTTGTAACTTTAAAATATGGACTTTTCCCAATAAAACGATACATGTTTATAAGGCCCATTTCAGAGCTTTCAAACGGTATAACATTTATATGGTTTCGTAATTCATGGTTCAAGGCAGAAAGGGAAACATTACCCCTACCCCATATGTTGTAATTTCGTCCTTAAAAATGACTTAAAATTGACACAAACTGAAAGGTTTAAGCTTTGTAACTTTCAAATATGGACTTTTCCCCAATAAAACGATACGTGTTTGGAAAGGCCCATTTCAGAGCTTTCAAACAGTATAACATTTATATGGTTTCATAATTCATGGTTCGAGGCAGAAAGGGAAACATTACCCCTACCCCATATGTTGTAATTTCGTCCTTAAAAAATCACTTAAAATTTACACAAACTCTAAGGCATAAGCTTCTTAACTTTAAAATATGGACTTTTCCCAATAAAACTATACATGTTTAGAAAGGCCCATTTCAGAGCTTTCAAACAGTATAACATTTATATGGTTTCGTAATTCATGGTTCGAGGCAGAAAGGGAAACATTACCCCTACCCCATATGTTGTAATTTCGTTCTTAAAAAATCACTTAAATTCGACACAAACCGAAAGGTTTAAGCTTTGTAACTTTTAAATATGCAACTTTTCCCCATAAATCTATATATTTTAGAAAGTTCTGATGCAGCACTTTCAAAAAATGTAACATTTTTATGGTTTCATCGTTCATGATTCGAAACAGAAAGGGAAACATTACCCCTACCCCTTATGTTACACACGGATATGTGGCATACCGCGTAATAAGAAAACAAGCTCATGCACCCACTAAATCTCAAGACACATACTTTTAATCTTGTTTTTCTTGTTTATTGCACTGAGTTCTTCCAAAAAATATATAAATACCTTATGAAAAATTGTTTGGAGGAACGGGAACTTAATTATTGGGTGTGAAATTTAGCAAATTTTACGATTTACGGCCAATGGCCGATATAAAGTCTAATCGACGTTCGAATATTAATTAATCCCTATTAAGTTATATATCAATGAAAAGGCCATGATCTTGACTTTCTAAAAATGTAACGTTTATAGTTTTATTGTTTCTGTTTCCGTCGAGCGGTAGATACGTGACCCCTATCCCATTGTTGAAATCCAAGATGGCGGCCAAGATGGCGGCAAAGATGGCGCCAAATGAACCCCATGGGACACGATTTGATTTTGGGAACATCAAAATTCATTAAATATAGACCCTAAGGATTACAAAAATGTAGGTTAAAAAATACATCCATGGGGTGCGTGGGAACCCTACCTTCCGACTAGACTATATGTTGTGGAAACCAGCTTAACAGCCATCTTGGATTGTTAAGTATCCATTTCAGATTTTCATGGTTGATTTTATAGCAAATATAACAAAACATACCAATTTTTTGACCCGTAAAACATGCTGAAAGACACCAAAATCAGTGGCATAGTATAGTGTATTAAGATATAACTCCTTACACACTGAAACAGGTATTTGGATTTTTATGCAATTTTTTTTATGCAAATTAAGGGTTGTACATGTCAGCCAATGAAAAATATGAATTGCTTGACCCAATATATACCTGACAAAGGAGACCAAAATGAATCCAACAGCTTCTCATTGAGCTGAGATATGATACTTATACCTGTTTTTGGAGGTCGTTTTGGCAGCCATCTTGGATATTTATGCAAATTAAGGGTAGTACATGTCAGGCAATGAAAGATATGAGTTCCTTAGCCCCATTTACCTGGCAAAGGAGACAACAATGACTCCAACAGCTTTCCATAGAGCTGAGATATGGCATTTTACATGTTTTGGGGATCATTTTGGCAGCCATCTTGGATTTTTATGCAAACGAAGGGTTGCACATGTTGGGCAATGAAAGAAATGAATTCCTCGGCCCTGTTTACCTGCAAATGACACCGAAATCATTTTGATAACATTTCATAGAGCTGAGATATTACCATTTACATATTTTGGTGGCTATCTTGGCGGCCATCTTGAATATATTAAAATGCCCAAGGGTGCCAGGGTGGCATCATGCAGATCCTGATTCAGTAGGCTTTGAAGATACAGAATCCACCAAGAACCATTGTGGGGCCGAAATTTTTGGGTTTTGTGCTTCGGCACCAGACTACTAGGACTAAATTCACGCGTCTCCGACTCAATCGGCCATTGTTGTTTACAACATGACACTTTGAAATTAGACGCGAAAGCTTGATCATGCGCTGATCGCAATGTTGTAGTGATTAACATAATCTCGCGTCTGACAAGTCTCTCAAATCACGGGAATTTCCGTGAGCTTGCGATACGAGAGATAAACAGTTACGTTTGTTTATGTTAATGAGTGTTCAAGTTTTTCACGGATTATAACCAGGATTACATGAAAGAAAATAGCTAGTTGCCTGTCCTTCCGTTTTTAAAGTCTATGGGATAACTGACAATGAATGACCGACATTGACCCCTTCTGCACGTGGTGCATCGTGAGAACGATTCCTTGTTTATTTTCGTGACCTTTGATGTAACCGTTCATCCGTCTTTAGTGAACGTATTGTTTTAACAATAGTTTAAGTCATTAACAGTGACCGGACACTTGAGCTGGACCTCCTGCGTTATGTTGACAGATGTACTGATTGGAGCGACCTTCCTGTCCTTTGCACGTATGCCGACTGTCTTTACTTAATTCTTTAGTAAATTATAGATGCATACCAAAGTCATGACAATATGCAGATTTAGAGACGATTTAAGTTGTATGCTTTCTAGACAGAGAGACACTTCAGGTCACTTCTCTTCTGTTCTTGACGCATTCCTGTACAGAGATGTAGACGCTCTGAGACTGACGCATTGACCCCAGTGAGAAGCCCAGTCTGTTTGACTGTGGTGGTCCACGTCTTTGTAGAACCTGTTCCGACGCTCGAGACAACGTTGACCGTGACCGACGCCTATTATTAGACTAGTGTGAGACATAGAAGTTTTACCGTGTAACTTATGTTACTCAGCTGAATAAAGTGCTACGACTTAGAGTATATTACTGCGTACCATTGCCGTCTCTTATACGTCTACTGCCTGACGACTCTCTGCCACAGAGTGCATGTACCGATAATAGCTACATCACAACCACGCTACGTGACATATTTGGTGGCAGCGGTGGGATTCGAACCCACGCCATCGAAATGACTGACAATACAATAACACCTATATTTTCAAACATTTGAAGCTGTTTCATTGGTCCTGCATGTGTAGACCTGTTCTACAAGGTAAACGCGGGGCAATAACAGAAAGAATTACTTACTTATCCACTTTAAATAATGAATAATCAGTATAAAGTGTTCTAATTTATGGTCAATGATAACGTCATCTTAAAGGCACCGCTCGCGATCCCTAGGATCGCCTTTGTTCTAGTCCGTAAGAGGATTATGGAGGTGTGATAGCCTTTTATTTACTATTGAAATTGTAATCTGGTGGGTAAATGTTTTGATGAGACAATCTGCTGCCAACAAAGGCCTTCAAAGGGTTAGGCACTGATGCATGGTCTTTATATTTCAGAGTCCTCGGAATGAGAAAATTTTATTTGAAAGAATATGATTTTATATCACGGCTAGATCACATGTGATATTCTGAACAAAACGTTCGTGATGTCTTTCACGACTGTGACGAGTAGGCGATTGTTCCCTCATCACATTTACCGGTAGGACATGTAAATCTCTCTTTGCAATTTTTAGGTCCCTGCTCAGAGGGCTTTCTGTGCCAGTCTAGTGACTGTATCGAAATGTCGTTACGTTGTAACTCGCAAGATGATTGCTCGAATGGAGAAGACGAAGAATCCTGTATTGGTGAGTTATTTAGAAACTAAATATTCACATGCTACTCCAGAGAAATCGTGAACCAATCATCTTCTGCGCATGTCAATTGATGCACAATCCATTGATTAATGGAAAATGGTCGCGTGTCATTTGAGGTAAGATTATAGTGACCGAGAAAGTGAAGTTGAAATGCTTTTGGTTCACTTCAAAAAATGGGGAACAATAGCTAACTTTTATTTTGGGGTCTCTTCGACTCTCGTTTCATTGAAGAGATCTGCTGTAAGATTTCTAATAAACTAAATATGCAGATGTATTGACGAAATACAAGACTTATATTTACGATAAATATGCAGGTGTACTGACGAAATAAGATCATGTTTACATGAATTTAAAGATTGTTACAGGAATCCTTTATAGTCAAAATTCTCGAAAGCATCAAAGGTGTTAACTTTTATCCGTTCTTCAGTCTGTTTTTCTCTATTATTGGTTCTCAATTTTCCCCAGTCTTTCCCCTCAACGAGTGTTTCCCAAACTTTCGATGTTCGGATGGACTTTGTATTCCTCCGTCAGCTGTATGTGATGATGTAAATGACTGCGATGACGGCTTAGACGAGGCGTTCTGTAAGTGTTATACTGATATGTGATCATATACCGACTTCGTATATTAATCCTCCATTGATATGGAACCGATGTCACCATTAAATAATGAAGGTGTGGGAACTGTCCATTATTCTGGTCTAGAGTATAAGAGTTCAATGTTCTACAGAATGAAACGTTTGAATGATGATATTCTTACGATTGAGCATTTGTCCGATTAAAACAATCACATCCAGTGTCTGCATCTGCATTTGTACGACAGAAGCTTATTGAAGCTGATCGTTTCTCGTCAGCTGGTAGAAAGCCTGGTATTTCTTTCATCATGCTACAGATACTGTTGGAATACGTGCAGTCATATATTTATGTCACCAGTCCGAGCAATTTTTGAATAGGCGCACTCATTTATGTCACCAGCTCAAGCAAATTTACAAAAAAAAGGGATCACAAAAATATCATAGCTATTGAAAGTTAAAACACTACGCCTGTAGGTATTGCTTGGGTATATATTTTAAATAGGCTTCTCTTATTCTAATAAACATAATGCTAAGTATACCCTATGTATGAGGTTGAAACACAGTTGATTTTACTTCCATTGACTTGACATAATCAGATGAATTGGAATAATATGCATACCACAGTGTATGTCACATTATCTTTCATAATTTAGATATCAACTTTAATTCTTTATTTCTGCTACTTTTTCCAACGCTGCTATGATAAGGTATATGACTGTATTTGACTACTTACATAAATGGATTTAGTTATTGGATAATTTCAATAAAAAACGGCGATGAACAAAAGATAGTTTTATAGTCTTGCATTTCACTTGGATAGACTTAAAAACTGACATACAGAAGACCAATACATCATCGCTGTTTTCTCACTGGCGTTAGGCACATTTTAGTCATCTTAGATTTAGGTAGTACAGTACGCGACTTGAAAGTAAAAGACTTGAACTTTTGCTAAAACCTTCCTCAGTGAAACGTTCATCTATTCTGTACCAAAGCTGGATGAAAATAAGGTGACACCGTCCAAAGTTTGTAAATTACCAAACATCATAAGATATTTGAAATTGTTCTTTCATGAAATGCAGTTTCCTGTACAACTCCTAAATTCATGATCCGACGTCCAGTGTCAAATATTTGAATACAGAGTGTATATGTGTGATATGAAGGGTTGAATTTCAGTTCGTGAATAGCCCTCATTTATCCATTTTAAACGATAACATCGCAAAGAACAATCGATGTCTTGTTTCTGCAGGGTAGCACATTTGATTGAACATATTGCCAGGAAATGAATAGGAGCGTTCATTCGTCCTATCGAATATATGGATGTATTTGTTGTTTCTTTAAATAATGGAGTTCGATTTTTTAGGTCCATGCTTAACTTTCCTGTGTGACAACGGTAACTGTATTCCAGAACATTGGCAGTGCGATAACTATGATGATTGTGGTGATAACAGTGATGAGGTACATTGCGGTAAGTACTTCTCATCAGCAGAAATGGAATTTAATATTTCACCTATTCTTTGAAAAGTTACAATGTTTCAATTGATATCTTGTATAGAAACCCCGTTTTAATCACGCGATCTCTTCCAAAGAGAAAAGCATAATTGCTGACATAACTATTTTCCTTAGCGCAAGTAAATGACTATGCTGATCAAAAAGTACATGTGAAGATAGTAAAGGTTACAGTTGCAGAAAAAAATGCGTAATTGATATTTCCCTAATTTTATTATTTCTTATTTATTACATGGTATCTACCTATACATATCAAAGCTAGGGTTTAGATTTTGTTGTGTTTGACAGAGTGATACTGTTACCTGTTGAGTAAAAGATCACATCGTGACAGTTAAATAAAGAAGTAGTGACTAGTTGCAATACATACTAGTCATGGTATTTTTCTGACCGCTTGCACTGTGATGAAATGACCTATATGCAGATGTTGGCTTCTTTTAACCAACATATTTTCTTAAACTCATCGTTCTCATGGGGTTGTTTCCATGCAACACTCAAATAGAGAATAGCTATATTTTCATACAGCTTGAGTTGCTGTAAATAATTACAATCTACTATTAACTTACAAACGTCAGAGTTGATGTGATGAAAAACCATGATTTGATTTACAGTTCTTTGCATACTAGTGCACGTCAAAGGACAAGAGATAGCATAATACAAATTGACACTATCATCACTTTATTATTTTGAGGTTTACGCTCGTAGTCTTGTCATCTCTTGAGCAAAACTTAAAATACATGATTGCGTGTCGGACCATAATTGAGACATGTAGCACCAACACCGCACAATTATATGTATATTTTCTCTACAAAACGCAGGGAAAGTGTAATTCATATTCTATGTTATTCTGAATGGACACATCTACTAGAACAGTGATGGTAATGTTTCGGGTTAAGTAGGAGAGCAAATTAAATGGAGGCATGCCAAGTGTAATGGGAAAGAGTTATCTAATCTCTCTTCCACGAATCGAAGCGTCTTTCTTACACTCCTCTTTTCGTGGATGAGAACCAAATATTTGCTTGCTTTTCATATGTGTGAATAGCACAGTCTTATAATGTGTGGTATTAGGAATTGTTAGACAAAAATTACTTCATGCTGACTATTATATGCTTACATATCAATGAAAGCCCTTCTCTTGTTTCTTTCAGGTTTAGCTTCTTGTGGTTATAGCGAATGGCAATGCTACACTGGTCAGTGTATTCCCGAATTTTTGAGATGCGATAATTACTTTGACTGTCCAGGCAATGACGACGAATTTGGTTGCTAGATTGACGGAGCTAAATCCGGATCCGGAGTTAGCTTAAGGTAATATGCACCTCGAAAGTGAAAGACTTAAACTTTCGCTCTAACTTTCCTCAAGGAATCTTTCAATCATTCTCTTTCAAAATCAAGAATAAAAATAGGGGGTCACCGTGCAAATTTTGGTACTAGAGAAACAAATTACCCAAGATTTACCGATATTAGAAATTCAAAATGGCCGCCATCCCTGTGTTAACTCTATGGTGAAAAATAAAAATTTTCGAATTTCGAAAAACTAAGCCGGTGAAAAGTTTTCTTTCACCAAGAGCTTTAAAATGAACCCCCACATGTGGTATATCAGAAGAGAATTGTAAAAGTTTGAGAGTCCGAATGTCTGTCCCCGAGGTGCGTTCTAGCTTAATTTTCGGTACAAACAGTTGTGCTCTATACGGCTCAAGTAGATTAATTATAACGTAACTTTGTACAATGTTTAATAGTTTTTCTAAAATGGTTTGGTTCGGTAACTTTCGCTTTTCAGAAACCTATGTTAAAGATAAGAACTACGATCACTGTGATAGCGGATACTGTGCCACGACAAATTGCGTTGATATAGCATCTCAGACTGGCAATATAGTAATGTAAGGAAAGAAGAAAATCGCATGTAAGCGCCCTCCCAGTATCAGAACGAGTTGATTTGCCATGTCAGTTTCGTGAAAATAATTGCCGAATAAGAGATGAAGTTCGAAGAAATCACTGTATATCTTGGAATTGAATACATATCATTGTTGATTTCGAAGGGAAGCTGTGTACATGTATTTAGATCTACCTATGCATATAGATATCATGCATGAAATACATTTTTGTAAATAAAAAAGTCGCACGCGCTCAGTTCCGACGACAGCCTCCCTTGTAATAATTCCTACTTCAAAATACATACACACACCATATGGATACTTTAGAATTAACCATGTGAGTTTGTTCTCTTGCTTAAGGTGGAGATGAAAGTTGCCATTACAATTTTTAAAGTAAAATTTTTCATCAAAGATGACAAGGAAACCCCATCATACTAATATTTTCAAGCAATAAAGTCTAAAAAGCTTAGTATTGTTGCAGTAGTATACTCAAAGGATGAAGTGAGTGTATATTTGAGGTAAAATACCTCAAGGTTTGTATAAATGATAACAATTAATTGAAGTCAGGAACCTAACGCTATTTTCTGAAATGTAATATTTTCACTTCAAAGAAGATCTATTTAGAAAAAAACTACTATTTTAATTTGCATTATCTATCCCCCTTCTAAATGGCAAGGGTTGAAAAACTAAAACTAAAAAAGAAGATTAAAATCATTGTCAGCAAAATTAAAATGCCTCTTATCGAAAATGTAAGAAATTTATGGCTAAACGAAAAAGTCGATTGTTTTATATAGCATTATAAGACTATTTATATTGGTATGAAATGTGAAAATTTCATAAAATTTCACCCCGCCAGAGTTGAGTTAAATTCTTTAGAAATCTTGAAATTTGGAGAAAAAGGAGCCAGGAAATCGGGTTATTTATATGCATTTGCATAATTTAACACTTTGTTATCACGCAAATTACGACTGTTTGACTGCTGGACATTGATTTTCTGTAAGTGGAGTTGGTGGAGGTGTTAGTTACACCAAATTAGTCTATAAGGCATTCAAAATAATACTTCTTGCAGACAAATACAATGTTATTGGCAGCTTTATCAGCAGGAACGACAACATATTTGTCATGGATATCATTCATACACTTAACAGCATCAGGATCTTTAAATACAGAAAAGGGTCTTCTGCAAACATGTGATCTTAGTCGACCAATACGGCCATGCACTATTTTCCTCACAGATTTGACCCATTCTAACAGTGTGTCAAACTTTACATCCTCCCTTTTAGCCCATTTCCTGGCATATTCTTCAACAGAGTCCATAATGATCTTAAAATTATGGTTCCAGGTGATCCTGCGAGGTTCTCTGAACTTGATTTCACAAGATAATATCTTACAAAGGTGATGATGTTCAACCAAGTTCAGATCATCAGTGATGACATGACCAACTGGAGTATATTTGAAGGGAGATGTAGAGCAGTCACAGGATGCTGGTGTTTGAAGGAATTCATAATTTTTAAATGCTGCAATGTTGCAATGTAATTGAATATTTTATTGGAGATTGTCTTGGTGTATTGATATGACAGAATAGGTACAGACTTGTTCTTAAAGTATATAGGTATAGTTGATGAAACCTTTTTGTCGTGAAGTATATTGCTGATATTAATGGCATCAATTCCTTTGTTAGTAAATGGAAGATGTATGTAATGACGATGATCATCAGTCATAGGTTCAGCACGAACAGGCTTGTATAGTCTGTATAGTGCAATTTCAGCAATAATACTGACCAGTCTGTAGTGTTGTTTGTTCGGATCTGTCAAAAACATCCAAATGCATAGGCATGCAACCTTCTTGATGGAAAGAACAAATTATGAAGTACGAAGGTGATGGAGACGTAAAAGCTTCTGTAATAAAATAAGCAGTCCATGAAATTTGTCATGGCAGTTGGAGGTAGATGTATCCAATTTAGGCCGATGGTAACGCCCATGTCCATGACTACGTCTTCTACGGACAGAAGACTCAAATAGGCCCATCATATTCACTTCTGAACAACCAGGACTTGAAAGATTGCAGATATAAGAGATAGGAGAGCCCAGGAGGTTACATATACAGTAGTTATCGTTTTATTGTACTTGTTAAAAGAATTGCCCTAAATGATTCACAATATATCTTGGCTTATGATTAAAATAAATGTTGAAATTATCGTTGCAGTGCAACTCATGATATATCTCAAGGGAAATTTGAAAAAAATCTGTTCAACAGTATTTTAGCATATTTTAAGTAGTGACATTGAGTGCAAATTCAGAGCAAATATTTCCATTTTCTGTAAAAAATGCATACTTTGTAGAAGTTAGTAAGACAAGAAATAAGATGAAGAGAAACACTGTTCCTCTGTCACTTTCTGAATTGAATTGCGCATAATAAACTGTCGTCTACAAAGTAGATACTTCACACTGTATTATGATATATTTGGGTCTAGAAACATAGAGTACCAATTGAGACTGAAGCATTGCTATTTCCTTCCAGTGTTAGGTTCTGAAATATTGCTTCAAAAATGACATTGTTTGTTTGGAAAAAGTGTATCCTAAATATCAAACATAGAAGGTACACAATGATATGTTTATCAAAAAAGGTAAAGTGCTGAATCAGCATTTTCCCACAAATGCTGTTGAAAGATGAATGAACAGTCTAGGGGTTTTGCTCTGTTGTTGTGAAATCTGGCATTTTGACACCTTTTTTTAAACGTTTTTTTAAATAATTCTAAATTTCAATCTTCAGCTAAGATGTGAACATAACTAAAATATTAAATTGCTGGTTTTTTGCATTTCTACATGCAAAGAAATGGAATGTGCAGTTAGGAATTTTTTGCGTTGAGGTAAATATTAGCAATTATGTCTATTCACACTATTTCCTTATAAAAAATCAAAACCTTTATATGATATCATACCATTCTTCACCCCAAATGAAATAGTTAAATGATATTTCATCACAGCAAAGATCATTACAATATTGCATAATTGTGTTGTGTCTGCATTATAAAGAAATTTCCTCAAAAGAGAAAAACATTAAGCAACACCTTTGAAGAAAGTTGGCTTTATCATTATGAAAAACTGGGAATGTATGATACATTATCATATACCTATGCCCTGTATTGTGTCTGTACTGAGTTCAGTGACATGATTTATCATGTTGATTTGCATGTCAATAAAGTGATACGCCTTGTTGATTTGCATATGGAAGGAATTGTCAGCGCGTCTTTCTTTCATTCAATTGAATATTTGCATATGAAAAAGTGATACGACATGTTGATTTACATAACAAAGCCTGATACGGCCTGTTGATTTGCATACCGGACTACTTACATGGTGGCGCCCTAATCAAAACAAACCATGGTGCCCGTCTATGATTTTGACTTTGACTACGATATCATGTCCGATCTCCAAAAGTGGCAGGGTTTTGAAGCATAGGGAAATGCGGGGTAACTAAATAAAACACATGTGTCGATATCGGATTAACCTGCTAGTAGTGCTACCAATTTGAACAAATTAAAGAGCAGAGCATCACACCGTACGGGCACTGACAGATCGATGACAGACCAGCTGTTCCGTCCGTGCATAAGCACAGACGCGCAGACGACAAGCAAAGTGCTATCGGACATGTCGGAGGACCGGCAAATTCAAAAGCACAACTTCAAAAATATCGTGTATTCATGGTAAATGCGTTCTGGAAAATAATACTAAACACAACACTTGCATGTACCGTACGGATTCGGTAGATATCCTACATGTTTGACGACAGAGTTCGAGATTTCTCTGCTCAACCATAAAATATTGTCAATGAGCCAGCTGATAGATTGCGTCAGACTCTAGTAAATCAATCCGCCTTAGCAAGATGACGCAAACAAATGTAGTCCATCAAGAAAAACCACAGTGAAACGTATCATATTTTAATATACGAGATTTATTCATTCCATAACGTGGACATAGGTATATGATAAAGAGGTTATCCCTCGATATCACCTCTTGGTAGGGTCGTATTGCTGCTCGTGCGGTCTTCGACTCGTGTGATGCGGCCCACAACCGCACGAGCAGCAATACGACCCCACCAAGAGGTGATATCGAGGGATAACCTCATAGCATCATTGCCCACCTATTGGAAAAATATATTGCATTTGAGAAATAAACTGATATGATATCTTATGTTTGAAGTGTTTTATTTTCAATACCACATCTTTGTTGTGTCTGCAGTATTAGGTATTAATTTTGGAATGAAACTTTGAAATATCACTTGAAAAAACTGAAATGGTATGTGATTAATGTTATCGCGGTTTGAGTCATAAACATATTTCTTAATTATATGCATCACACCATGGTTGAAGTATGCAAATGAACATAAAAAGAACAGATAGTGGCTACACTATGTTAAAATTATAACCTTATGCTGCACTTTAATAAAAATGAAATTATGCAGTAATCAGTTTGCCCTGTTGTAGAACATTCAGTTGGCTACCCACTAAGTATTTATTACAACAGTATGGCGAGTTATTATTTGTGTATATTGTTACGTGCAGAGAAAACGAACAAAGGGTGAACTCAGCAGTTGACGTTTAAACAAAATTTATTACGAAAATAAACTAATTGTTAAGTCAGGGATAGAGTACAAGCTTTAAAAGTGTACAGACTACTTATCTCAGCTGGCACGGCAGAGCTCCAGTCTCAGAGTTGTAACAGTCAATCGGATGAATGAACAGTCCTTCGGCTTGCAGGCTTGAAGCTGCATAAAGTCCACAGGACCGGCAAATTCAAAAGCACAACTTTCAAAAATATCGTGTATTCATGGTAAATGCGTTCTGGAAAATAATACTAAACACAAACACTTGCATGTACCGTAGGATTCGGTAGATATCCTACATGTTTGACGACAGAGTTCGAGATTTCTCTGCTCAACCATAAAATAATTGTCAATGAGCCAGCTGATAGATTGCGTCAGACTCTAGTAAATCAATCCGCCTTAGCAAGATGACGCAAACAAATGTAGTCCATCAAGAAAAACCACAGTGAAACGTATCATATTTTAATATACGAGATTTATTCATTCCATAACGTGGACATAGGTATATGATAAAGAGGTTATCCCTCGATATCACCTCTTGGTAGGGTCGTATTGCTGCTCGTGCGGTCTTCGACTCGTGTGATGCGGCCCACAACCGCACGAGCAGCAATACGACCCCACCAAGAGGTGATATCGAGGATAACCTCATAGCATCATTGCCCACCTATTGGAAAAATATATTGCATTTGAGAAATAAACTGATATGATATCTTATGTTTGAAGTGTTTTATTTTCAATACCACATCTTTGTTGTGTCTGCAGTATTAGGTATTAATTTGGAATGAAACTTTGAAATATCACTTGAAAAAACTGAAATGGTATGTGATTAATGTTATCGCGGTTTGAGTCATAAACATATTTCTTAATTATATGCATCACACCATGGTTGAAGTATGCAAATGAACATAAAAAGAACAGATAGTGGCTACACTATGTTAAAATTATAACCCTTATGCTGCACTTTAATAAAAATGAAATTATGCAGTAATCAGTTTGCCCTGTTGTAGAACATTCAGTTGGCTACCCACTAAGTATTTATTACAACAGTATGGCGAGTTATTATTTGTGTATATTGTTACGTGCAGAGAAAACGAACAAAAGGGTGAACTCAGCAGTTGACGTTTAAACAAAATTATTACGAAAATAAAACTAATTGCTAAGTCAGGGATAGAGTACAAGCTTTAAAAGTGTACAGACTACTTATCTCAGCTGGGACGGCAGAGCTCCAGTCTCAGAGTTGTAACAGTCAGTCGGATGAATGAACAGTCCTTCGGCTTGCAGGCTTGAAGCTGCATAAAGTCCACAGTATAAATCCAGCGTTGGCAGTGAAGGTCTTGAAAAGTCTTGAGAATGACTACTGCTGGAGTTTAGTAACACACAAGAGACACGATCCCAAAAGTCTGACTGCAAGCCTGCTGTCCCAGTATTTATACTCATGTGCTTACATAAGCATATAAGAACAATCTAGAACTTTTATTGACATGCTAATTACTGTTCTAAAATTATCTCTCTTACACAACTAACTAAATTTCCAGAACATTCAAAACATGACTAATTGAATTCATGGTTGTGAGGTCATTAAGGGCAGTGACCTTAAAAATGTTCTAGACTAATTGAACTCAGGTCATGATGAGTGTGGGGGAAAATGACCTACATAACACACCCCCTCTTCAAAAAAAAGAAAATTTTTCAAAGAAAAATCTTTCTTTTACAAATGTAATCTTAAAAGTGTGAACAACAATAAGCTCTAAATACGAGAGAGACAGTCTGCAATTAAATTGTCTCTGCCTTTGATATGTCTAATGTCAAGATTAAATTTCTGCAGAAAAACAAGAGGGTTGTGATCAATATAAACCACTATTGGCTGATTTGAAGAAGTAACATAAACTTCAAAATGCTGTAAAGCTAACATCAAAGATAAACACTCTTTTTCAATTGTAGAGTAGTTTCTCTGGGATTTGTTAAATTTGCTAAATTTGTTAAAAATAGCAAACAGGATGATCTGTCCCATGACTATCCTCTTGCAATTTGATATTGGAAAACTCGAAATGGCACTGAATTTGGCATAAAGTATGCATTGTAAAGTCCAGTTATTTTTATTGAGTTCGATAAAGTCATTGTTCGGCAAATACTTGGCTTCCTCCTGGAGATATTCCGCTTTTTCAGGATTCAGTCCGTCTGGATGTTGTTCCACTGGATTACTGTCGCAGACATCTTCGTTGTGATAGGTGATGTTTGTCCTCGTTGGAATATCTTGGAACAAATGTTCATGGATTGGTTCTTTCAGCTGTTGTTGTTGTTCTGGCTGGAGGTGTGCCAACTTTGTAGACTCCAGCGTCTCCAGGATTTCTGAGTTCTGAAGCCTGACCGAGCCCAGCTTTGAGTTTAGAGTATTTTCACTCAAGTCAGTTTCAGTATCACTATCTTCATAATGGCCAGAACTGACAGTACTGACAGGCTGAGTTATAGTAGGATTATCCCTATCCAAATATGGCTTAAGCGTATTTATGTGACTTAGCTGTTTTTGTTTTCGCCTGTCAGGTGTTATTATGATGTAATTTAAATCACTCAATTTCTTATCAATTAGATATGGCCCAAAGTAACGAGCATGGAGTGATTTGCCAGGAACCGGAAGTAAAACAAGAACTTTTTGACCTGGTTCAAACTTCCGTTTTGAGGTGTTTTTATCATATTTCATTTCCATTGACTGCTGAGATGACTCAAGATTTTCTCTGGCTAATTCACATGCTTTAGAGAGTTTTGTACGAGAATCTGACACATATTGCAAAATATTCAGACAATCGTCATCGTCTGATAGGAATTTCTCTTTAACGAGCTTAAGTGGGCCACGGACTGTATGTCCAAATACAAGCTCAAATGGGCTAAAGCCAAGAGACTCCTGAATTGACTCTCTAACAGCAAAGAGCAGAAAATGAATTCCTTCATCCCACTGCTTCTCTGTATCGAAACAGTAGGTCCTAATCATGTTTTTCAAAGTTTGATGAAATCGCTCAAGAGCACCCTGACTTTCTGGATGATAGGCGGATGACCTATACTGTTTAATGCCTAGCTGATCCATTACTTGTTGAAAATTACCAGACATAAAGTTGGAGCCTTGATCGGACTGGACACATTTAGGGAGGCCGAATAAAGTGAAAAAGTTGACTAAAGCTCTCACTATAGTCTTTGCCTTTATGTTTCTCAGTGGTATGGCTTCGGGGAACCGAGTTGATGTACACATTATTGTCAGCATGTACTCATTTCCTGATCTTGTTTTTGGTATGGGCCCAACACAGTCTATTAGTATCCTACTAAATGGTTCTTTAAATGCAGGAATTGGCTGTAAAGGGGCCTTTGGAATGGTCTGATTCAGCTTTCCTACCATTTGACATGTGTGACAAGTTTTACAGAAATGTGCTACATCCTGCCTGAGATTAGGCCAATAAAAGTGACTGAGAATTTTATGATAAGTTTTCCTGACTCCTAAGTGACCAGCCCAGGGCGTTTCATGGGCCAGGCGCAATATTTCAGCACGGTAGGGCTTTGGAACCACAATTTGATGTTTTATAGCCCACTCGTCATCAACCAAAACATCTGGAGGTCTCCATTTACGCATGAGAATACCAGATTTTGTATAATAGGAAACAGAGCTATCTGAAGTTTTACCTTCATCATCTACCCTGTCAAACAAAGACAAAATATCTGGGTCTTTGTGTTGTTCTGCAATGAGATTTGATCTAGAAAATGTCTGACCTTGGTCAGCAGACGTTTTACTGGAAGTTTCAAATCCACGAGGGATAACGGAATGATCCGTGTCAAACACCTGACTGAGAAAGGTGTCATTTAAGTCAACATCTGTGACATTATTTTTGAGAATATTTTGATTCTCAGAAGTTTTCTTTGACATGGCTCGAGTTGTAGCACATGAAGGAGATAACCAGGAATCTCCCCCTCAATTGGCTTTGGATCCTGATCTAAACTAGGTTTATCAGTCACAAGTGGATTAGTAATTACCTTGTCCCAGCAAGGTCGTTTCCACGAAGAAAGTGAATCCCTTCAAAAGGCAAAAAAGGCCTTACACCTAAAGTCACAGGTCCAGAAACAAAGTCCGAAAACAAATAGACATTATGGAGAGGAACAGGATAAAGTCATTGCAATCTACCCCCTTAATAAGAACTTTCGAACCTGAAAATGACTTTTCAGAAAACGGCAGGGTATCTGCCAACAAAAGAGACTGGGACGCCCCGGTATCTCTTAGAATTTTTGACAGGGGTAGCGGAAGAAAAATCACTAGAAAGTGATATAAAACCATCATGAATAAATGGTTCGAAAATACCCATAATGCTATCTTGAGAAGAATTGACCTTGACCTCATTAATTGGGGATGAGAGGGATTTAACCTCAGAAAATGCGTTGCACACATTATTAGACTCTAGTTGAGTTGATGAAGAAATAAAGCCGGTAGGCTTAGATCCACTTTGACCACTTTGACCTTCACGTTTTCTTTTCAATTTGAAACAATCTGACATTAAATGGCCGTCTTTCTTACAATAATTACAAGAAAGTGTACCAAACTGTTTGTCAGAAGGAGATTGAGACTTGGGATCTGATGATGTGGGAGTGTTACTTGAACTCTGTGAACTGCTGTCATTTGATTTCCTACTCTCCTTTGAGAAATTCTTGGATGAAAAGGACGAGTTAAATTTACCTGCATTGTTTCTGTAGGAAAAGGACTGGGATGGTTTGCTGAGAAATGAAGATTTGTGGGTCAATGAATAATCATCGGCCAAACGTGCAGCAACCTCCAATGTATCTGCCTTTTGTTCATTGATAAACGTCTTGATGTCACTCCGGATGCACCTTTTAAATTCCTCAATCAAAACAAGCTGTCGTAATTTTTCATAATTCTGACTGACCTTTTCAGAAGAGCACCAACGATCAAACAGTTGTTCTTTTGTTCGAGCAAATTCAACATAAGTTTGATCTTTCACCTTCTCACAATCCCTAAATTTCTGACGGTAAGCTTCAGGCACCAACTCGTAGCCCTTGAGAATTAATTCCTTCACAGAATCATAATTTGAAGCCTGCTCTACTGACAACTGAATGTAAATTTCTCTGGCTTTACCCACCAAAGCACTCTGCAAAAGCATAGACCAGGACTCCTTAGGCCAATTCAGACTCTGAGCAATTTTCTCAAAATGAAGGAAATATTTATCACATCCTTTTCTTGGAAAGGGGGAACTAACCTGAAATGCTTAGTGATGTCAAACTTGTCTGAAGGGAAGAATTTTCCTGACTGTCCAAGCTCTAAACGTTTATTTCTACCAGTAATCGCTGTTCTTCTAATCGCAATTCCTTTTCTCTCTCTGTCTTTCATCCATTTCTAATCTTTCCTGCCTATCTTTCTCTCTCTGTCTTTCTTCCATTTGCAACTTTTCACGTGCCAAATCTGCCTGTATTTCTAATTCTAATTTTTTGAGTTCAAAGGAAGACTCAGGCTCATAATCTTTTAAGGCAGACTCCTCAAAATGGCCTGATTTAACTAAATGTTTTGCAATCTTGAACTGTATTTCTCGCTTGCGCATAGATCGTTTAACTTCTACCTTAAGGAAATAGGCCAGTGTGATGAGGTTGTCTTTTTTGAGGGAATCAAATGCGTCCTGATCAAGGTCATCCATAAATTCGTCTGGTTTAAATTCCGCCATGATTAAATTTCGCTGAGTTCACAGTAAACAATAGTTTTGTAAAGGCTAGCAAAATGTTGTCAAACGGCTCAAAATATTCGTCTCCCGGACAAGCCCCCAATTTTATACGTGCAGAGAAAACGAACAAAAGGGTGAACTCAGCAGTTAACGTTTAAACAAATTTATTACGAAAATAAAACTAATTACATCGATACAGAGAAGCAGAGCTTCAGTCTCAGAGCTGTAACAGTCAATCGGATGAATGAACAGTCCTTCGGCTTGCAGGCTTGAAGCTGCATAAAGTCCACAGTATAAATCCAGCGTTGGCAGTGAAGGTCTTGAAAAGTCTTGAGAATGACTACTGCTGGAGTTTAGTAACACACAAGAGACACGATCCCAAAAGTCTGACTGCAAGCCTGCTGTCCCAGTATTTATACTCATGTGCTTACATAAGCATATAAGAACAATCTAGAACTTTTATTGACATGCTAATTACTGTTCTAAAATTATCTCTCTTACACAACTAACTAAATTTCTAGAACATTCAAAACATGACTAATTGAATTCAGGTTGTGAGGTCATTAAGGGCAGTGACCTTAAAATGTTCTAGACTAATTGAACTCAGGTCATGATGAGTGTGGGGGAAAATGACCTACATAACAATATCCAAAAATGTAATTTATCCAAAAATGTGATTGTGTGAGTCTAAAAAACCCTTTACTAAGTACATATAAGCCTCTGTGTTGTTCAAACATGACATGCTCAAAAACACTGTACATGTTGGCATGGACGCATCCCATCCTTCTCCTAAACATTTTTGAATATTGCAAAGTAGATTTGGAAATAACCCCCTCTGTGCAGTGTGAAACAGGAATAATTTCTCAGAATTTATAAACAGTTGTGAAAAAATTACATGTTGGTCAAAAGTTCACAGAACTGGACGATTAGTCTGCTGACAATTATTAGGGTAATTATTTTAGAGTACCAGCTGCGACACAAAATATTCTTATGAGAATAAAACGGTAGCTGTAATATAAATAGGTGATATAACTTCCCATCCTTCTGTTTGGTAAACAACTGAAACAGCAAGGCTTATATTATCACAATGACCTTGAAAAGGGCATAGCCTGTCATCAAAATATGGAAGGTTAAATTTAAATTTTTGAATTAACATTGACCGTGTTTCAACTTTGTCACTTTCTTCAACGCATTTGGCAAGTAAGGAATGATCTACCATAGTTACCTGCCAATTGACCTTTGTTTTGCCTGAATAACATGCCACTGATTGCCACCGGCTTTTAGGCAGACATGTAAATTATATCCGCGTCCGCGATGTATTAAACTTGTGGCTGTCCATTCAACCACGGTCACTCCACAACCTGATTCTGACTCGGACAGCTATTGTAAACAATTGTACATCGTACCACTGTCACATCAGTTACCTTGGTCATATATTATAAGTGGATACACGTTATTTTTGAACAACGTTGAATAGCAGTTGTGATCTGACCCAGTTTTCATGATCGGCCGGGACTGCACGGGGAGGCGTCATACGACTGAAGCAATGTAAGAAATTCCGATCTATTCGACCACACTCAACACAATAAAAAATCGACAAAAAACCTGAGAAATTACGATTTCGATAAGATTTATTTGATTTTGAGCGTAAATTTGACAGAAATTTTGAAGTGAATAACGTTGTAGTAACGTATGTACGGCGCATACGTCATGTTCGACGCGTTCGACGCGTTCACAGCACTATTGCCATGCCACATACGGCTCTCCATAGGTTTACACGTAAAGCACGATCGAGAAAAACCCAAGCAAAAAAATCACCCCTACATTGGGACTACACTAAAAATGCTCTTCCGATATAAGGAACGTAAAAAAATTGGTTTGAGTACGATAGAAATGGATTTACTGTGGTAAATTTGGCTGCAAATTTCACGTCATACATTGTTGCCCTTGACAACAATAATCGAACAATGGCGCCATACGCGATGCATATTCATGCATTCAGATCAAATTTTTTTTTACTTTCTAACGATCAAATGCTAATCCATTGTAAAACAAGAACGTGCAATATATGAAATCAAGCGATTTCAGTGATACTTATCAGGGACCTTGGAATTTGGTGCACTTCACTCCAACTTCCACGACTTTCGCTACGGTTCTGAATACTGAAAATAACTGTCTCGTTATTTCTCGCATAGCTAGGGCCCTCTCGCGAGATGTTCGCGTTCACTTGTTCATATGTCGTTTCTCCAACTAAGTTATCTCATCCCGTACGTACGAAACACTTGTGATATGTCAACAATTACTGAATGAATATTTGCAAAATTTTGAGCAAAATACGCTGTGTTGGGTGCAGCATCCCCTGAAGGCAGCTATATATTTGATGCGTATGCCAAAGTGTGATCAGCAGACTGTACAATTCCTGTAGAGTCAACGCAGCCATCAGGTCCACGTAAATTAATTGATAATGTAAGGTTTTTCATACAAAATTTATTGAAAAGTGCCAGAACTATACAGGATCCATATCTGTTTTTTGAAAAAATAAATGAGCCAGTTGGTCGACTTGTAAACGTGTATATATTGTCGTATTTTAGGCACTTTACCAGTTGAAAGATGTTGCTATGAAACATTTATAGGTGAGTGGTGGGCTCCCTCAATTTCGTCATTTCTCCTAATTTTCAGTGTATGTTTGTTTTTTTTCAAATACGCACAAGCTGGCCCAGCAATCCGTGCAATATGTAGCGATAGCGAGAATAGCTAACCTTGACAAAGTGAGAGAAATGGCGATTCTCCTAACCCATCTTTTCTTCTGGACGTCTGCATCCGAAGTAAACCGAATATAGTCGGAAGCAGCCGAAGCTGACCTAACTTGTCCCTTTGCTAAAAAAGCATCAGTTAATCACACAACGTGACAGTTACTTGCAAATTTAGTGAAATTACTCAATCACCGTTTACAATGGAACTGTTGCGTGATTTTTACCTTATTTCTAACGCAATGTTGCACCTAGCAACGAACGTTAAATTGGACCTTAAATATTCTGCAGGATAGAATTATGTGAACGATTAGGAAATCCTTGTTTGTATCAAAACGGGCCTCGGCAAGAATAATATGAGTACTTCTCATTTTCAACATGGTCAATATACAGAACGAGAAACAGAGCAGGGGAAACCGAAAGACCTAAAATTTAAATTTCTCTGCTGTTATTGTAAGCAAAAAGTTAAAGAAGTTACCTTTTTCTGGTACAGGGCAAGGAATTTAATCAGTTTCATAAATTATAATTGAAGTCAGTAGATATGTTTGTTGTGTTATATTTTTTCCCCGATATGAACAAAGGCGGTATTTGCTATAAAACAGTCACTCTCGTTCTTCAAACTACAGAAATTATGCAATGTATGCATTGTAGCAAAATAATATTGAACAGAATTATTGTAGAATGTGATATTAGACATCTTAGGATAGAATAACAGGCTTGCTTGAAAACGACTCATAGTTTGCTAACCTCATCAAGGTCGTACTGTTTAGTTCCCTCTACTAGTCTTTATGATTGGTCGTTGTTCTAATAGTTGCCCAGGATTGCTATTCGTGTAAAAACGTGTTCTGATTTGAGTGTGAGAGAAATTGGACCTGGTCAGAGTGCAGTAGTTTATAGTGCAAGTTGGACACGGGACTCGTATTTGCAATATTAAAGTGAACAATTAACGAATTTTTGAAAGCTATGAACCATGGATATATATGAATGTCAACGGCTAATCTTTCGAGTGGAAGCAAGAACAATATCTTAGAAATCCACACCAATCTTGTCCAACGGGCTGATCATAACAAACTGTTCGCAACCGCCACTTCCCTTTTGTCCAGGGAAATATCCTGAGCTTATGTAAATGATCACTTGACATTTCAGGATTGAGGTTAACAATGTTAAAATATGAATTTTTATGAACTATGTCAAAAGAATACAACATGTACAAACACGCTTGCGATTAGATATTCCATACTAATATAAAAGAAATGACCTGAGGGCAGGCGCTATTTAAACTGGCTTTACTACATGAAATTATTGGGATTGCAAGAAAATAATTTACGTCACAACTGCCTTCTGAACGTGAGTATTCGTCTTTGTAAAAATTAATTAAGAAAGTTTTCAACTAAATACGTGTACATCTCGCGATCTCCTTCAAAAATACAGTTTTTCCATTAAAATAAAAGGAACATCTCATCAATTGGACCTGGATTGTATTTATTTTATAAACCTAATTTTATTCATTCCTAAAGTCTGAGTCTGTGGTTTTCTACTCTACTCGACAAATAATATCGAGCAGAAATACGTAAACTCACCAAGAACATCCCAGCAATTTACTGGTTATATACAAAAATGGTGTTTGTATTATTCGAATCATTTTGATTTTTTGTTTGTTTTTTGTACGCTTTAAAAGAGAGACACTCGAAGAAAGATACGGGGGTAGGGGAGAGGGAAAGACATAAAGAGGGAGATGGAGGGAGGGACTGAGAGAGAGACAGGGCTGTGAAAAAATTGCCTGTAATTCAGTATCTAACACACAATTTAGTGACTCTTTTGTTTTTGATTAACAGGCGGTAATTTTAACCGCACGTGACATTTTCTCTTTAATTTAACCCTGTAATTTGCGTTTTGTTTTGTAACATTACTTGCCTGTGACTTTAATCACTATAAGGCGAATTTTACAAGTTTCCCTTTGTGGATGAGACTTCAAGTTGATTAATACACTATTCACGACAATCTCGCCCATCGAGGTACAATCTTTAAAATCTATGAAATCATTGGAGTTCGTTACTACATGAGCTTATTGAGGACAAAGAGCAAAACAATCTTTGCTTTACACTTTGTATGATGATAAAGTGATGTCCTCCTCGTTTCATGGCTATGAGTTTAAATTGATGATCATGATGATTATTCTCACATTTATTTCTCCCATTACTTAATTCAAAATGTATCGATTTCCAAGCGAACCATCATTCGATCAATGAATATTAGCCAATTTGGAAACACTAGTTGTTTTTGTACATCGCATACTTCACAGGGATTTGTTCATCTCTGCCTGGTTTGCGATTTTCGAATTTTTACATTGCTTAAGGCGGTACAATTTTTCTCGAAAAATCATCATCATAGTGAATTTCCAGGTGTTAACCTAGACTGTGTATAGTACAGGTAAAACATTTTGTATCCTTTACCTGTGAATGATAGCTCTGTCGGTGGACAGAGTTGTACCCGAGGCTTTCTTTCACCCAGTTTAAGCGATGGATTCATTGCTTCGATAAATTTTCTGTTCGACATGTCATCGCGAGTGTACGAGCGTGAGTGCGTCTGAACTCTACAAAGTGTGGAGGGGTCACAGTCAACATAATGTAACAACTTATTTTGGTTATTGAACAACTCTTTTTGAGAGTGGTGATTTGTCTGTGCGGTTCTGTCTGTTGCTTCTCCGCTAGCTGACTGGACACCATGGTTGTGAGTTCGAACCCGACTGAAAACACCGCATGTACTATAATTTCCCCTCGTACGTCCATGTAGAATGGCACACCAAGTAAACACACAAGAGACAAGGCTGTAGCGAAAAAGCATGTTGGGGACGGTAAAAATATAATTGTTAAGTTCGTAAGAGAGGTCTTCCAAGCCATTCAAACGAAGGTTTGTTGTACTTGATGATGAGTTCTGAAGAACTCTCAATAAAGTGACATTCCGATTGAAAAGTACGTTTGATTTTGAGAGTTTCTCACGATTACGTGTTAGCGAGCAAGCTTATCTATACTGACATGGAGAAGTAGTTTAGAATTCCACATGTTTTGGATAAAAAAATTCAAAAATTCCATGATCTAAAGCCAGCCTTGTGTTAGCGCTGAGATTTCTTGCGTGTTGTACTAAATAAGATTTTATAAGACCTTATCACCAAGAGGTTTACATCTTCGCTTGCTACGGTCTCTTGTCCAGGCAGCTGGATGCTCCCGGAATCAATTAGTTAGAGGGAGACCGTAGTCGAAGTAACGGAACGTGTGAGCCGACGATGGCACGTATACAGGCTTACGTGCTATTGGTATAGTTTGTTTGTGTTAATAAACTGTTACCCTTAACATTGTTACAACAAGGTCGCTAAGATACAAACTTATTCCGTATTACAAACTGCAGCTCATTGTTTAATTGGCTGAATAGCTCATTTAAATTTGTATTTATTGCGATTACAAATACCCAAACTTTGTCATGGAAAGATCGGCAGAATCTTAAACTGCCCCATGGAGATATGGAGAAAATGAAAAGTCGACTTAACCTTAATAATCAGCCCGCTGGAGAGAATTTGTATGAGGTTATACAGGAATGTATTATCTTGACTCTAAGGGAGATTAGTCGTGTACGGTACGTTTATAGCGATAATGTTTTTAATAGCGTCAACCACCAGTTAGTACTTGACTTTAAAATTTCATATAACGCAGCATGGTCTCAAACATCGTGATCTCCTGTTGAAATTCCTCGCCCCACGATTGGAACGCATCATCCACAGGATAGCAATCGTTGCATCGTTTGGGACGATGACCAATAACAAAGTAGAACCAGTAAGTGAGGACGCCGCTAATCAGGTAAGTACATTTCGAAGGAGTCTTTCAACACGCTTGAAAACAATTTTCCTTTAAACTGAGATAGTGATATTAAAGCTTCGATAACCTTGTCCTTTTCAAAATTATTTACGACTCAAGGAGACACCTTTCTGTTTAGACATTTCTCTTCAAATTGCAGTCACAACGAAATTGTAAACTCAGCCGAAATTGTCCAGTAGTGTTCTCAAAAAGAGAGCAAGAACGGCATTTGAATTTTGCATTATCTCTTCAAATAATATTCGCGGATTAATGGAGAAATTCAATACCTTTGTCCAAGTGCAGCAGAAAATTCTTTGCATTCATTTTGCAGACATAATTTCGCACGCACCCACTACCGCAAGTGGTCAACTTTTTTATAGGAAATGGTCAAGCATGGTAACAAAAGTTCGAAAGACTTGATAATGAAAATTGCCAATGGATTCTGCTCATGTCGTATTCTATACTCTTAAAGTGGCACTCCCACTTTGTTTCATTTAAAAACACATGTTTTTAATGCCAACGGTCCACGTGGCGACTGCGTGCGGATCGCGAGATATTTCCTGACCATATTTTTCACATCCCGAAGTTTTACGATCGTTTCTGATTATGACCCGAAATCCCCAAAGGATTGTTGTTGTAGTGATTGACGATATTCTAGGGAGTCCATAATAAGTTCGATCGACGCAATTTATTTATCTCCCACTGAGAAGACTTTATATACAGCATTATGCCTTTAGCTCAGGTAAGGTTTTTTTTAAACTTCTCCTTAGCTTTTGTCGTTTTCATTATCATCAATCATTTGTATTATATTTTTAGCCAACACAACATTGATATCAGTTTTTACGTGTAAAATATAGCCGCCCCTGATGACTTCATTTTGTCATCTGCTAGTGCTGAGAAAGCCTGTCGGCCGAATGTTCCGTTCCGTAAAATTGTTTCCTATATGAAAATGCAAGAAAATGTACAGTTCAGATTCACATCACTGATATCATCTCCTACTTCGTCAAGGTAGTTTTATGCCATATTCAAATTTAAAATGTTGAAATCCTGTCAATATTCTTTGCCACTGTATTGTATTGCACTGTAGACTCAAGTAGGCTATCTGTACAGTGCGCTCTTGGCGAGGCAAAGATGTGTTGTACTTAGATGTGCCGCCTGCGATTATCCAGGGTGTTTTCTTGATGAAATGATATTTTTTCAGGTCAAATGTACTCTAAATATTCAGTCAGTTTTCTTGTTGATCTGTGTGCGACCAGAATTGAGTCACAGACCATCGATGCATCGATTATCTATTATTATTATTATTTATTATTATTATTACACTTTATTTAAAGAGGGTAATCTGATTACAGTAAAGTAATTGTAATTTCCATCAGAGCTCTTATGAAAAGAGAGGCAAAATACACAAACAAATCATCGAATAAACAAAAACGGTATGGAATAGACGAATAGAAGATGTCGAAGACAAAGGAAAAATAGGCTAGTATAAGTCAGAGCCTTCATTACAATAATTCATGAAAAGATAACAATGCAGTTTTGATATAAACGTCGACAAGGCTTCACAGTCACGGATAGTTGGGGGAATGGAATTCCAGATTTTAGTAGCTCGATATACAAATGATCTTTGACCCATGCCTGTCCTAAAAATTGGTGAGTAAAGGTTACCATCACTAGCACTACGAGTATTTTAACGATCCATTTCTGAGAGAGGTTGGAATAGATCACTAATATAGCTTGGTGCGAGACCATTTAAAGCTTTGAAAGTCATAACAGCAGTAAAGTATTCAAAACGTAAATCTATGGGCAACCAGTGCAAACTAAGAAAAACTGTTCGAGAAGGAAAAGTCGTGTCAACTCCGAGAATTACCTTACCAGCCCTTTTCTGGAGTTTGTACAATCTTTGGAGATTGGTCTTAGACGTACTAGCCCAAACAATACAACAGTAGTCAATTACAGACAAGAACAAAGCGTTATAAACTAGCAAAAGAACACTCCTTTGAGAAAAGGGGCGTAGTCGTCTTACAACACCAATTTTTGCAGACAAAGTCTTGCACAAATTATCTATGTGGTCATCCCAGCATAAAATGTTGTCTAATTGAACACCAAGTAGTTTGTGAACAGCAACACTGTCAATGGGAGTATCATTAATCTGAATGTGAAATGAAATATCAGAGTCGGCCAAATGATAAAATTTGGGGCGAGACGCAACAATCATATATTTTTTTAGTGGTGTTAATTGCCATGCTATTGTTATGAACCCAGTTTGAGATTGGCACGAGATCTCCATTCAGTCTCCCCTCGACTCGTTCAATGTCAATTCCAGAAACACACAAAGTTTGGTCATCAGCAAACATCCCATGTTGAGGCAAAGGGGAAGATCATTAACGAAGATCAAAAACAGAAGTGGACCCAAAATGGACCCCTGAGGTACACCACACGTAATCGACAAAATATCGGAGTGTACACCTAAATAGCTAACAAATTGGATTCTTCCTGTATGGTATGATTGAAACCACTTTAGTGACAAATTAGAAAGCCTGTTAACAGAAAGTTTTCTCAGCAAAATGTTATGATCAACAAGATCAAAAGCTTTACATAAATCTAAAAACAATACACCACTATACAATCCTTGATCCATATTCTGTAAAAGCTGGTCAGTTAACTTGACTAAAGCAGTGTGACAAGAGTGATATTGTCTAAAACCAGATTGCGAGCTGATGATTGGGTAGCTTTTCACCCTTATACAAAATACAGGGACTTTGTGAACGAGAATTATCATGAGAGAGAATATCATTTATACAACGCCAAATAATAGACCGATTTCTAGAATTGTTCCTGAAAATGTCACCATAGTGCCGACGGTTTGCATTGGAAATAGTGTGTACAACTCTATTTCTTAAAGATCTATAAAGTAGCCAATCATTGGGAGACTTGGATCGGGTAGCCTTAACAAGATGATAATCCTGGACATGAATGTGATCAAGAATGTCCGGAGTGAACCATGGCGGCTGTCTGAGTCTTTTCACACATTTCTCAACAAAAGGAGCATTCGTGTCACATACCTTGTTGAAACAATTGATCCACTTATCAATGGGTTCATTCACATCATGTATCTCAGAGAGATGTGGCCAATGGGAAGCATACAAATCACAAATAAAATTATGTGTTGAAAAATTACCAAACTGTCTGCATTTTATAGAAATATGAGAACCGGTAGTAATGTCACTGTCATGAAAACGCCTCACAACACACACGGGATAGTGATCGGAAGTACCAACTTTGGGAACGCACACATGCGCAATATTCATTGGACAGGTTACATAGATATGGTCAAGAAGAGTACCGGAGGATGGACGAGTGGGAACAGTGATAAGTTGCTCGAAATTCAGAGATTCCATTGCTTTATGAACATTGTGTTTCTTCCCCATGGGAGTAAGAAGATTTATGTTAAAATCCCCTAAGACAATGATTTCTTTGTTTTCAAAATAAGCTGATTCTATCACAGATTCAATATCTTTATCAACAGACAGTGTTGAGCTGGGCGGTCGATATACACCGATAACAAGAAGAGGGCGTGCATTTTTCTCAGAAATTTCAATAATGATAATTTCAAGAGTACTGATTCTAAATCTGTTCTTCGGATACAGGAAATGTCAGAGTTGATATATGCACGAAGACCCCCGCCCGCTCCAGAAATCCTGTCTTTTCTTTGCAAATCATACCCCGACACAATAAAGTCAAGGTCTTGGTGAGATTCAGAGAGAAACGTTTCACCTAAAATCAAAATGTCAAAAGGCTTGTTCACGTGAGAAAGCAATAACCTGAGTTCGTCGATCTTGTTAGTAATATGCTGAACATTCCAGAAGCCGATGCGTAGACCCTTGACATTGGTTAGTTCTTGGAATGGAAATGCACGAGTACACGTGGGTGAACTGATGTCGGCTGTGTCTTGTCGATCGTTGCAAACGGCACTACCTTCTTGGCCGAGTTCCTAGGCACGAAAACATCGCTTAGATTTATGGCCAGGTTCTCCACAGGTCCAACAGCGAATTTCTTTGCAATGTTTACACTCTCTGGCAGTATGGCCCTGTTCGCCGCAGTTGTGACATCTGATTTGGTTGAACCGATTCTGGACGTTATTCTGTCGGAAAGGACATCTCGATCTCACATGGCCAAATTTTCCACACTCGAAACACTGTGGATGTGACTGTCTATATGAATTTGGCGATTGGTGTATCCATCGGTGACATTGCTGTTCGAGTGATTCCACTGGTTCGTATAATTCACTCGTCGGGCCTGCTGTGTTGACGTTACGTCGTTGATACTGCAGTGATTGATTAAACCAATGGTTGCTGCTGAAACGATTCCTACGTTTATCCACCGAATATATCTGGCTCAGATGTGCATTCAAAAGCATTCGATGCAGACCCTTAACACTCAGATGAATACCCTTACGGGTAAAGCGCAGAGGTGTCAATGGTGTTGTCTCGGAATTTAAAGGTGTTGTCGTTGTTAACAAAGGTAGTGTTTTCTCCCTGACGAAGCCGTTCAAGAGCAGAGTTGACATCATCAATACATATTTGTAGATTTGGGTTGTCCGTCCGAGGAGGAATGCTCAGTACAGTAACGTGGTCATTCGATTTGGAATTTGCAAGTTTTATCAAGTTCTCATAGCTGGAAACTATATCGCCTGTTGACTTACCGCTGTTGATATCAGTTGTCCCGACTTGGAGAATGATTTCTTTGAAGTTGTTGTTATGGTTTGCAAGTTTGGTGTGAATATCACTGACGGTGGCACCGGATATCGATTGAACAGCAGCTCGTTGGTTGGAAGGCGATATTAATCGCAGTAGAGAATCACCAATGAGTAGAGTGTCTTTTTGAATGGGACACTGGTCTGATTCATCTGCATTACGTACTTGGTGTACAACATCATCGGTTTGTGTAGATGAGCATGTTGTTGCCGTAGAAACTTCCGGGGTTTGAATAGGTGAAGCGTTATCCATATCTTGAAGACGCAGTTTTAGCTCTGCGTTCTCTTCGCGAAATACAAACAGTTTTTCCATGAGGTTGGTGTTTTCTTGAGTACACGAGGAGTACAGAGACAGAAGTTTAGCGTTCGTCTTTTGTAATTCTGTATCTTCACCTCTGAGAATATTGATGTTTTTCGATATTAGCCTGCAGTCATTGCAGGGCCAAAAATAACGGTTTGCTTCTTCACTGGGGACATTCATACACTGGAGGTGAAACCATTTGTAGCATAGGTGAAACCGTATCATATCACCTTCACCAGAGCCATTCAGACGACAGTTTTCGATACAATATTTCACAGTGGCTGTCTCTGACTGTATGGAAGGTTTCTTCTGAGCATTTCGTTTCTTCTTTGATTTACGAGTTTTCTTGCTGGGATGTTTCACTTGGGTGTCGGAAGAGCCTGGGCTAAGTTCAGCCGTTGTAAAGTCGTTCTCAGATCGGCCGTGTTCCGAATAGCTAAAACTTTTCATCAGTGACTGGATGGGTGAAGTAACGAGGTCCAAGATGGATTTTGCGGACGTTGCTTGTTTTCTGTTAGAGTCATTCATGCGAACTTGAGCGCGGTTGTTGAGAGCATTACCAATGTAATGGCAGGTAGATCTGATTTTGTCAGCTGAAACGTTCGGTAAAAGTTCGGTCATATCACTGTTCATTTCCTCAACAAGAGGCCATTTGCAGAAAGACTTTAGTTCGTTCATTGACATCATATTTACCTTTGCCATGTACTTGTCCTTGATTCTCTGTTCGACTTCGACTGGAACATCAGTCTTGTCAGATTTCTTTTGTCCAGGCATTCTGTGTTATGATGCAAATTGGAGTTTAGACAATGGAGTTCCGCCAAAGCAAAATTGGCGAAAGTACTGCTCACCGAAAAAACCCCCAAACGAAATGTAGCAACACCGCAGAGACTTACAGATAAGAAAAGTGATCAAGAGTAATCCATGTACCAACAGCTATCGACCATAAACCACTTTTCCGTCAAATCACTCCAAAAGTGACGAAAATTGAAGAACAACTGGGAGCCAGTGTAGCGACCTGTTGATCATTTGAAGATGCGCTATGGATAAGAATGCCGAGGCGCTCACGATAGTTTTCCCAGCTGCTATACTTGTCACCCATGCGAATTCTGGTAGAATCAGCAAACTTTCTTTTTTCGTTTTTTTTGCCGAGCCAGTAAAACCTCGGCTTTCTCCAACGGGGCATGACCGATCACCGACGCGATTGGTACTATGGCGTACAGCAGCGTCAGCGTAGACTCGTAAGCATACTCCCAAGCTTAGTTGTCAATGGCCCCAGTGCCGAACGGTCGATGTGCGGAAGCTGAATCTATGTTTGCCACCGGAATTCAAACTTTTACTTCTTTGAGGACATGTTTTTATGGATATCGAGCAGTGGCCACATAATTCTCGACCGTTGGCGTTAAAAATGGGTTTTAAAAATGTTACCAAGTGGGAGTGCCACTTTAAAAAATTTCTTCTTTGATTTATAATCTGGCTTTCCGGGTAAATGATGGAATTGTAACTAATGTTCATGGAGTCCATTATAATTCATTTCATTAAACACTGAATCCTCAGATATGAACAGTCAATGGAATGTACTTCAAGTTACGTTCGCATGTTTACGCAGTAATAAAATATATGAAAGCAAAGCAAATATGACAGCAAAGGTCACTTTGCTAGCCCCAATAGCATGTTTTTCAAGATCAGTATGAACAAAGGTTACTATACATCGTCTAATTGATGTTAAAGTTGATATGATAACAGTAAGTCCTGTTTCATCGATTATTATGAAATTCTTTCGAAAACTCCAAAGCAAACATTGCAGGAATTTAAACAAGTAGTTTGTTCTAAAGGCACAACGGAGAAAGTTTTCAGAACTGAACCGCATCAGACAAACATTATAAAGTAGGTGTCGGAAGTAAACATGCACAGTTGAGTCAAAGCATGAATGAAATGAATTTTGTATTTGATTTAGGGTATGATTATTTTATAGTTGTGTTCGGACGTAGTGGTGGTGAAAAAGCATCGAAATCTTCTTGTAGGATAAAAGCTACAGACTTTGATTACTGGCGAAATAACAGGCTTGTCACAGTGACAATGTTGCTAATAAAAAAGCGAATATACTCCAGATATATGACTTCTTAACGAAGTCGGTTTAAAGTATTACATACTATTCGTGGTATGAGACTTAAGGACCTTATGACACTAATCTAAACAACCACTAGTAAATCTTATATGTTTAAGTAATTTTCTTACATGTATAATTTTCAATTTTTGTCTGATTACTTGACATTGAGCGGAAAACTGGCTCCAATATAAAATAATCTATGTTTGGAACAATGGTAAACACAAACGTCAAATGGACATGAAATGTCATCGTTCACCTTCGAGCTTAGGTTATCATGGAATTTAACTATGCATGACATATTAAAAGGAAAGACACATTGAATGCCTCGCTGCGAGAACGTATTTGGCAGAAATATACTAGATATATTTAGCTCAGTCTGTGACCGAAATAAAGGAGTAAGTAAACGCTAGAACAGACAAGGCGTCCGTTTATTTAGCTGTTTATTTCATATCCATGTTTCAGAGCATATAGAAATTTTGTAAAAAATTTGATCTTACCGTTTTTATCGTATAAAACGAATTCCGATTCCGGATGATAGGAAACATATAAACATATTTGGCTACGCCTCGAAAGTCAATCAAATATTCGAGTCGTAAACTCTTTCTTCAAGCAACCTTTAATATTGGCGAAGTTCAGATCTGTGTAGTTCACATACAAAAATCTAAGAGTTCAGGTACAAAAGGAAGGACTATATTTTTGATTTACAATGAATTTAACAACGTCAGAGTTCGAAGCAGAGACATCTTATTATCAGGTGAGTTAAAGTTCCATGTCCACGTAAACATATAGCAACAACCTGTCAACAATAATGACTAATTCTGTGTTAACGTCGTCGTAGCATGTCATAAAACTGTGATATTTTTTTAATCGGAACTAGTGTATCTAGGTTAAAATGAGGAGGACCGTAGCCAGACGGTTTATCCGTTTTCGTACTCTGATATGAAACGTGACGTGATGCCTAATTTCATGTAAAGACAAGCGGGTTTCTATCAGGCAATCTGAATGACACCCAAAGCTTCAGACAAGCCTCGTCTACTGGCAATCTTGGCGTTCTGGACTGAGGATACTCTTTGCAAAATAGAAATGCGTTTACAAAAGAGAACTGGATACTATGGACAATTTGTGTACTAAGTAGCAATGTAATGGATCTATTACGTGATTATAAAGGCCTTACTAAGGCGTGACCCCTGAGAAAGCTTATACTTAGATGTCTATAACAAAAAAAACTATTCTTCTTTCAACAATATCAATAGAAACTAGAATAACCAACATATGAAAATCAAATTATCCCAAATTAGTACTAATCGTGTAAGATTAAATTGGAATTTGCCGCCTGACCACGTGAGCGACCAAAATGCCTTCCCAAACTTGAAAGAAGTCATACTAAGGAAAAAACAAGTAAAAGTTTCATTCAAATTGTTTGTTGAAGGTTTCTAAACATTAAATTTAAAGACTTCGCAAAAACGAAAACGAACATTACTAGAGTTCTGTCATTTCTCTTTAAAGGTGATACTCATAGGCAACCCCACTCTAATAGCGCATATATTTGTCATGTTGTTTAAGTATCCGTCGTCTTTAAAGTCGGTCGGCTTCGGCTGTCTATCTTCGGTTTAATTCGCAGGCAGATGTCCTGAAAGAACGACGACGACGACGACGGAGAATCGCCATAGCTGTCATTGTGTTAGCCATTCTCGCTATTGCGATAATTTCAGGAATTGCAGGTATGTAATCAGAAAAAAAACATTCATTGAAAGAAAAATATCAACCACGTATTGGCGACGTTGTTGTCACTGAAATATTTATTCTGTCTTAACAAAATAAAATACCTGATGTGATACAATGGCAGCAGTAACTAAGGGTTATTACACGAAGTTTGGGCGATACCGCGTCGTATTCGAGTGATGCGTCCGTATTTTGACGAGTTGCGCAGCAACTCGTCAAAATACGGAAACATAACGAGAATACGACGCGATATCGCCCTAACTTCGTGTAATAACCCATTTATCATACATGCATGCTTTGGTTATGACTGTTTTCCTACACACGCTCCGACGCAACTGAAATCGACCTTGCTTCCTCCAGGCTGTACTTATAAAAAGTTCGTTGCTAAGGAGTGATGGCAACCGTATCACTTCTTGATATTATTCCGCTATTGGACCATTCTACTTCAAAGGAGGGTTTATGGAGCTCTTTTGAAGCGAACAATTGCAATATTACGATGTCGATATAGGTTTCCACAATTTGAAGAGTTATTTCGGTTTAAAATGACGATACATGTAAAACATAGACGGGAGTTCGTAAAATGGGTGTGTTTTCGTGTTTTGATACATAACCTCATCCCTGCGTGAAAGTTATGAGGCCGCCAAATCGGGTCAAAAGTCTCGCGCCACGCCAGCACGCGTTCGATTTAAAACTCAATGAGAGCATGGAGCAAGCAGCTCTGCGACATTTATGACTGTAACACACCTCATCCTCAGTCTCTGTTCTAATTCGCCAATTGGTAGTCACATGGGATGCGTTGTTTTTGTGCTGATCCACGTAAACGACGTTATCAGGCATCATTTGTCGGAACTGTTGCCTGCCAGGCATCAGTTCCGAAAAATGATGCCACTGACGTCAAAAAACATTGGCGCATGCGCAAACTGGAATGTAAACAAAGATGTCGTCTGCGGCCGAGCGAAACGATAGAAATTTCTCGGTTTATCCTAGTTTCTGAAGAAGAACTGAATGCTCTGGTTTCCAACAAGGACTCGAAACGAACGAAGACGATAATCAAAGGTGCATTGAACGTTTTGCAGAAGTATTGCGACCCTGTCGGCAAAAACTTTTTCTTGCTGAACCACTCCAACATATTACATCATATATAATAGCTTACATGCGACAACTTTTGTGTATGGTACGTTCTTATGTATGACTACGGATGAGGTGTGTTACAAAACACATATTGACTGGCAATTAGGGCAACAGCATACGTCTTTAACCCCTCGGGCCTGTGAGTCACCCCCAAAAACAGACTGTTTCCCTCGGCCTACGGCCTCGGGAAACATTCTTTTTTGGGGGTGACTCACAGTCCCTCGGGGTACAGAGGTATGCTGTTGCCCTCATGGCCAGTCAATATGCGACATTTATGACTGTACTGATGATACAATACCCGTACCTGTCAGTTTATCTCGAAGAATTATACATGTCCCCAGACGTCAAATATGCCGAATTTACCATCTTAGAGAAATCTATTGTGAGAAAATAGATAAATAAACAAATAAATAAATAAATAAATAAAAAATAAATAAATAAATAAATTAATTAATTAATAAATAAATATCTTTAAATAACGCCTGATGGTTGACCATAGACAGTAAAGAAATGTTTCCTAGAGTTTATGGTGAGGCCTAACGACATCCATGGCTGAGAAAATATACAGAGCTTTCGCATTATCGTATGCAACGAGTTTGAAACTAATTTGTGATACTTGGATCTCCATATTTTTCAGATTTCCCAAACGTGTTATGTGCCCTTTGCGTGAATATTGCAATATTACAATATTACTCATAAAAACTAGTGTTAAACTTAAATATATATACAAGCAGATTCTCTTACATTTGAACATTAAGCCGACATTATTGAACCATTCAATTATTGTGTTATATGGCACAAGGCGACTAATTCACTTCCGGGTAACGAACCCGGAATTGTTACCCACGAAGATAGTTCGGAAGAACATAGTGCAGCCTTGAAGTTTTGATATCTACATGGATGCTTGTTTAGTTTGAACTTTAACGTCAAAAATTTTTGTAAAGATATTTGTCTGCCTGAATCAAAATGCAGACTGTTGTGAATAATGGCTGAAGCATTTGGTAATATGAGGAGTTCTAGGGCTAATAGAAATCATAACAATAAGCCTGAATTTTGTCAAAAATACCACTGAGGGCGTTATTTTCATCGCTATCTCTAAATTTCCGTGGACTTGCCTACACGAAAAAATAACCGGTAGTCAAGCTGACATTGACCTAACACCTGTTAAGAGGATTCGTGCTGCTGAATGTTTTAAAATAGGAAAATCGAGCTCAACGCTACTGTGGTGGCCTATGGGAAATTAATTAGTGGTCTTGTGCCATATGAACACAATTTATGTCAATGTAGCCTTCCGTTTTACGAGATGACACATCTCCCTTCTCGCTCCCAAGGTTCACTAGCATCGTCTGGTTCGGCAAGTACTTCTGGATATAACCGAAGTCAACCTACAGAACAGCCTGTACCACAAACATCGGTAATCGGTCAAGGTAATTGTAAGCAACTGTAGATCAGGCAAGATGACAGATTAACTCTTGCCTGCAGATATATTCGTAGACGATACAGCCAGACTGGCTTGTCAGACACACGGAAATAACTCATAGGTTTCTTCCTGGGCCTCGTATACAACAGTTTGGTTACCCAGACTGCTGTGCGGGACTCTTTTCCGGACGCCATTACAGTGGGGACGGCCGGAAGACAGCCCCGCAGAGCAGTCTGGGTAACCGACACTACTTATGCAATAACTTAGGCTGGCAGACCTCTCTAATTACAACATAAGTAGTAATCTAAAAAATGCAACTCCTTCTCGAAGTAAGAACATTTTGCACACAGACTTCTAAAAAAGTAGAACAAAGATACTTTGCTTACAGCATGCGTCTCTTCACATTTGAATCAGCTTGTACAAATTTACGAGTTGAAGTAAATAATTTTGTTAATCTCAAAAACAATGTTTTAAACAGTAAAGCCTTAAATTAAGTTGCAATATAAAGTTGTCATTGTGAGCAACGTATTGTTTTAGTTCATCTATTCGTAAACGCAAACACATGTAATACTAATACGTATTCGTAACTTTGTCATTGACATCTCAAATACCGATGAGCCAACAGAATTAGATGTACAGGTCGTCTGCATTGTTTGCGTACTAGTTGCTATTGGATGTGGCATTTGTACACTAATGTTACTTGTGTAGTTGATATAGATACATTAATACAAACAGCGATACATATCTACAAACACCCCTGCCTGCCTGCCTGCCTGTCTGCCGGCCTGCCGGCCAGCCTGGCCTGCCTGGCCTGCCTGCCTGCATGCCTGCCTGCCTTGGATACATGTTTATCAGTGCATTCGAATAACAATTTAATACGGATTTTCGTCTAACATTTAAAGCATTCGATTTTCGTTTGCAAATGAACCAAAACGTTTTGAAGGAAAACTGAGTAAGAGATACACGTAATAAAATAGCCAAAACAATTGACTGTGTACCTTCGTGGCATGAGACCACTTTCCCTCCTGACATTGGGCAAATATTCGCCTGCCGTTGGGCACATAGTCCCTTCTTTGGTATATAATAAATTACTTAATTCATACATAGTAAACAATTTCATTCATTTTTTTTATTCAAAGCTCTCATTGAATTAGTTGGCATTCAGCTATTTGGAGTCTTCAACGTAACCATGGGAACCGATCAGTTGTTATCATTCGGCGTTCAACTTGACTTTGGAAGTGAAACAATAACGTTTTCAAGTTCGGCCGATGATTTATTTGACGTACACTTTTACTTTTCTGCCGATGCATCTGGGGAATCTCATTCCATGAAAGTAATCGCTGGTCTTGCAGCGCCCTTAATGATCAACATTCAACCAAATTCTCACATAAGTGTTCAAGGACTACTTGCGACGTATGATCTTCGTGGCCTTGGCTGTGCAAGGTTTCCGTACGTTTGTATAGACATGTTGCTAACTGGGGTTACCTCTGTCATCACAGATTGCATCCAGGTAGAATTCTGCACACGTAAGTTATATTTAAGGTTCACGATATCTGGTTTTAGCAGAGATCAACTCAGTCTTGTGTGGTAACGAAATGGGGAATTCCGGACAAAATTCGGGCACCGGGCATATCATGATTAAACTTTCTGCATAATATTTGATATAACTTGCTGCTCACGTTTTCAAATCTGTATATCCAGGATTTGATGATTAGGTGTATGGAGTTTTTGTGAATTGTCAAACTGAAGTCTAATGACAGTTGAAGCACAAATGTCCACGGGTATTCGATACGTTGAGTGTTATTGGGCTTTAGCCTGTTGGCTCGCAAGCTTACAGACATTCTCCTTTATCTATAGACCAACTTCATGGCATGTATATTGATGTAAGTGCTAGTAGTGGAAGCAGCTTGGATGTAGTAACTGGATCATCGAAGTTATTTACCCTTGACCTTATGCTAGCTATTGGGCCAGATACAGCGTATTTTACTAGTGAAAGTGAAAATGTATTCGGAATGAATCTGCATCTGAAACCATCTGAGAACGGCCCGGAGGTTATGACATTGACCACAACAACCATGGAAACACACGAAGTGCTGGTGTTCCCGAATGCAACAGTAGCAGTTTCTGGCGTGATCTTTTCAGGAGCAGACCTAGCAGACCTGTCATGTGACAACATCACCTTCGCCTGTATCGATTTATTCCCTACTGATAATTCAATACCACAATGGAAATGGTCTGAGGGCGCTATTTTTTCCGGCTGTTTTTCATTGCTCCCATCATGTATTGGTAGTGTATCGCAGTCCTTCTCTAATTGCACTATTGGCAGTCAACATGCCGAGTTCTAGAAACTGTAAAAACAGATATTTTTTTCACAAAAACAAAATGTTGGACGAAATTTAGAGAAGAGAAAATTGCCAGCATAATACTACACAGTGAGCAACATCGTGCAAGTTTTATTGTCCAAGCGAAACAGCACGCGGCGACCATATCAGCGATTCCCCCAAATCACTGTGGTTTGAGCATTGTATTCCCCATCCCATACTGGAAAAATCCCTACCTGATGTTCCCTTATAAAAAAGTCCCCCTACCCATGCTCAACCTCATCACACGTATTGCCTTCTATCCTGTCGGGGATCCCTGCAAACAAGTAAATTCTACACCTTACTTATTGGCTGAAGACTTTTTGAAGTCAATATTTACGAAAAATGATTCACCGACAGTGATAAATAATTGTCATCACCAAACCGTCCTCTCGCCACCCAGGAAACTATTGGACAAGATCATTTTTGCGAGGATCATCGTTGGCTATCGCATTTTGCATGAATTTGTGTTCATAATTCATATATATGTGAAATTTCATTACAAATTATACATCTAATTAATGAAATTTATAGTTAACTTTCTACTTTTAAGTTTACAAAGGCTACACCATCATGAAATAGAAAATATTGTTTCAAATTGTTATGGTCTTTACAAATGATCGATACTTTTGTGTAAGCTTTACTCAACCGAAGATATACTATGACTAAAATCTTTTAATTTACCGACCGTCACCAGAAACGACCAATGGTAATTAGATAATGATAAGAAAAAAATATGAATGGTTTCTTCTCTTTTCACATTCATATTCCATTAGTTCAAGTCACTCCAAGTCAAAATCCACTGACAATTAATGGCAACATCGATGTCGTAATGGGAGTTCCAAACGATGTTACTCTGCCACTCATCATCGAAATTGCAAGTAATCAAACAGGAGTTAAATCTGGTCAAGCCAACGATCTGCTGAAGGTTGAGGTGTACGTATCCGGCTCTGAGAATGGGATGGACTCAAACGGAGAAACATCTGAAGCCAATGTCACATCGGAAGCAGTGACATTTCAAAGCAGCGAGGTTCTTCAGATCGTGATGACGGCGAATCTGGATCTGTCTCCTGGAAACTGTGAAAGTTTTCCTTACGTCTGCATCAAATTGTCGCCAATGGCAAACTCTGGCTGGTTTTGGTATGGTCCTAGGGAAAATATTGGTCCTACGTGTGTAAGTCTCACATCTTGCAGGAGTAAGTATTTTCGATGTTAACATTTTTCTACGGTGTAAACTGCCTGGTTCTTAAAGTTACTTAAGTAACATCTTACGGACTCTCTGTCAGGTTTCGTCACCGTTTTCATGGTTAAAGTTTGTGACAATGATGATATTGATTATGTTTTTGATATGTTTCATCCATGCGATATCATCGCATTACAATTGTAATGATATTTATGACAAAGACCCTTATGTTAATGATTGTATCGTTTAAGAATAAGTAGTATGATGATGATGATGACGATAACGATGATAACATGAAGCACTACTTAAGGGTAAGATTTTTCCAATTTTAGCAAGGGTTTTATTTTTTCAGACACCGTGAAGTATGTGTTGGCGTCAGAACACATGACATGGCCAAATGCTCTTCAATACTGTCAGGATCTGGGGAAAACACTACTGCGATTTGATGATAAAGAAAGGCTGTTTTACTACTATTATTACGAACTCAAGATGTCAAACAACAGTTTGTAACAATTACATAATTTTCCTAAGATGAACATTCTTGTATTAGGTCAACGTTTACATGGCAATTTACTTAAACGAGGTTTATTCATTTGTAGACGCAAGTTCTAGCAATTGCTAAATTCCTTTGAAGATTCGCGAGTACAATGACGCATAAAATTGGTGCCAGCGTACAAGGATGGACGGACTCACGAACGTCCATGTGAATTTATTCATCTCGTTTCTCATTCATTACAATTCAAATTTCTTGATATTTTATTATGCAAGTGCATGGATAATGATTATCATAAGATTGATCATAAGAAAAGTTGTTGTGTGCCTTCAGTTGCATTGGATGGATGGATTGATGTAAACGAGAGAAATTCCGAAGGAGAATACCAACACTCAGATGGATCAATGCCACCTTTCATGCAATGGGCAGAAGGTGAACCGAAAAATCTCGAAGGTGAAGACTGTGTTCAATTAGGGTAAGGGCCATTTTCTTTCCTTTACATTTGAAGTCAACCAGCATTACTATCTGATGTTGAATATATCTCAGAAAATTGCTTTCGTGTGCTTCGTTGTATAGTGATTGAATTGATGGCCCAAACGGGAAAACATGAGAAGTTTGTTGTACTGAGAAATGTTGGTCTTTTTAAAACCTCGTAGATTAGAGTGATATACCTCGAGTTAACCTAAAGAATTAATTTTATCGAGCTTCCAATCTGTTTAAAATAAAACAAACCACATTAAAAATGTCGCTGTAATTGGAAAAGAGAAGAACTATCATCCCATCATCTGATTGGTTGTGTATTTCTTGTTTAGATGGGATATTGCCGAGTGGAACGACCTCGCTTGTAATTACCAAAAACGATTCGCTTGTCAGGAAATAAGTGAGTAAATCTATTAAAGGCATTTATTGGTCTCTGCTGTGAACGTAAGGAGACGATAAAGAGATTGAGTTATTATATACGACTGATCGGCAAAACAAAAATGTCAAAAAGGTGAAAACATTCATCAGTGGTGTTGTCTGCAATATTATAGCCCGCGACATTTAGCTAACACATGGAATGTTAAAGTCAACACAAATCTGCAGACTGTTTTCTTTAAATCTGATAGACACAAGGTGAATGCTTGTCAAAGGCCTACCTTCACGTGGTAAGGTCTTATCTTAAACTTACTAAAACAAGCTAGAATGTCTACATAGTTCTGGTTTGAGTGTGAAATATTTAATATGCAACATTCCAAATTATATCAGTATATTGATGGCGCAAATACAGTGATCTGATTGGTCGAGATGCCAAAGAACCGTGGTATTTTCGTGATATACTACGGTCGGCACACGAGCGAGCCAATGAGGTATACCACTCGATTTTGTCCAGTTCACTTCATATATGCACTCGCTATCGCTCGTGCACATATGTCGTGAACTGATCAAAATCTCGTGGTATACCGTCGCTGGGTGTGCTTTATTGCTTAAGTATATACATTCAAAGGCAATCTGGCAATATGATCTTTGTTGAAACAGAAAAGATGAATATATCGTTGGAACCTACCATTTTAATAACAGGAATAGTAAGCGATACGTCCCATTATGGGAACCAGAGCTCCATGCATCCAACAAGAAGGCTCTGCATGTGACAGGTATATGTTGACCCTTACGCTTGCAAATCAAAACGCCAATTTCCATATTGAACAACTGTCTCGAGATTAACCTTATCGATGATGGTAAGACCGAGGACAGAGCAACGTACAATCTGCAAGGCGGGGCAGATGCCCCAAAGGAATTATGCAGATTACCCTAATCCTAACTAAGTATGTTCTGTTCGTCAGGCTATGGCTCTACACTGCAAATTCTTCTGGCTTGAAATATAACCACTTGGTTGTATGTGGCTTGTGGGTGAACCAGTTTCAAATATTTCGGTTTGCCCGCAATCCACTAAGATTTTTTGGTTTGCAGTCACGCCACCACAAAGAGTATGAATGGCATGTATTCATACCAATACATGGGTGGCTTATTATCAAGCCCGTCATGGCATAAATTTAAGCCGAATGGCTTCTTTTTAAGCCTTTCATAGTCTAATCTCATTGGTTAAATTTGAGCCACTGGCATCGTTTGTTTATTTATATACCGACAAATTCATTGGCTCATTTTTAAGCCAGCCACACGTGGCAACTTTTTTTGGCACTTGAAATTAATCGGCCTGTTTTCAAGCCATTGTCATGGCAGTCACTGGCTAATATCTCAACCAGTATTGTAAATCACATCACTACATTGATAACAGCGAGGACGAAGCGCATCCATGCCTGCATTCAGTGCGACAGATTGATTAGCTTTAATTTTGTCGTACTGTACAATTTTGGGATGTTTTCAATTGAACATAAGATATGAACTTGCTTCAAGTATGCGGGTACATAAATATCAAAACAATAATTTGAAGGAATTAATTGACAATACTGAAATAGTGTTGATCGCAAATGACGTCATTTTTCTTTCATTAACATGCAAAAATAAATATTGGGCCTATAGGTCGGATTGTCTGCATTTCCCGCGAGAACAACGAAAGTAAAAACCACAATAATTTATGGCTCATGACGTGCCAAAAATATGCAAGCCAGATCACCGCTGATGATAATTTAGAGCGTTACGTATACGTGTGTCCACGCGTGACGTGTTTCAATAAAGTCAACGGTCACGGTCATTACGTAACCTTTGACCCACGGTTCACCCTTTGTAACATTACGCTTTAACATAGTTCAATTTTACACAATGATTCCCCGAGTCAATGTGAACTTCGTTATAGATATTATACACCGTGACATATGTAAGAATTATTGTACTTGCTGATTGATCGTACTCTTAAAGTGACCGCTGGCTAGTGGAATCCTCACCCCTTCACTTCAAAGGGAGTGGCGTATGAATTCCTCTGTCTGCACGCCAAGCCACAGCCGAGATGCAGTGCAGCCGAGACAGTACTCTACGCAGTCTACGATCGTCCAACCTTTCCGAAGTCCTTTCCGAACTACGGCAGTCCCCGTCAGTTTACCTCCAAAATTTCCCATATAACAGTCGACAGCAATGGCTTCCATCACCGACGAAATATGACTTTGGAAGAACATGTTATGTACAGCGAAACTACATGTATTTGTGTTCATTCGTTCAACCATGGTACTACCTCCATGGTTCAACCATGCATCGAGTCACTCGATGGAGCACAGTCCCGCTAGATCTGTGCATGGAGGTAGAAAGAAAGAACCGACGTCTTTGGAATTTGAGGCAAGTAAGCTTTATTCCGTGTTATATTCCGTGTAAGATGTGCAAAGTCATTAATTTATACCGGGCTTGAATTTGTTCAAACACTTCGATCGCGTTCCGAAAACATTTCTGGGAGCCGCCATTCAACTTCCGGTACAGGCGGCTCAGTGAAACACGGATGCCCTACGCTCAGTCAATGTTTATGCATGGATGTAAAAAAAAATTACATCCATGGTTTATGGAACGCGATCGACATGTTTGAACAAATTCCAAACCCCATAAACGACAAGGTTAGTGTTGTGTAGTGTTTGTCTTCAGTAGTGATAAATCGGTACGACCAAATTCAGCAAATATGTAGCATTTCACATCACACGCCTCGTCCAGTGGGATGTGCTTATTTCATGTACGTGGTGGAACTCTACACGGCCGTCGGCATTGTAGTGCTACTGGTGAGTGAGGTCGCAAAACCAAAACTCCCCACCGCCTCACCATAGCGCTTCAAATTTTGCAGCTAGTGCACATATTCATATCAATGATGATTGCCAAGGATGTAACAAATGGGCCTGATGTGTGTGTGTCCCTTTTATACGGTGTTTGTATGGCTTTCATGACGGCAAACTGACTTGCCATGGTGTAGATGCAGGTATCCTCATACCATTCTTTCAATAACGAAACTAGACTGTTTCATGAATGATATTTCTTGGTTATGTTGATAATAACCTCGACCTGGCAACTTAGATGATTTAATACAGACAAACATACCTCACAAATCATTTGTCCGAAATGACGTAATGGTTGATTCTGTTATTCAAGGCAACTTTATGTTTCCACAGCTTGATTTTAACTTGGGTCCTTCAACGTCATTGTTTACACAAATCCTGTGAGCCATCTTGTCATTCAAGACAGGTACATACTAAAGTGATTCATTTCCAGCAAATAACTTCACATACAAATGTTGACCATTGACTTCCACTTACTGGTAATAGATACTTATTTGTTTCTTTTTCAACAGATGGTCCAGGGCATGATATACTTGATACAGAAAATGCCTTCAGCTCCACAAATTAACAATGGATTCTCTGAGCACAATGTGGAAACAGAATGAAGACTCTGCCCTCAGATATGGTGGAACTCAGAAAGTGAATATAAAGGTGATCAAATATCGTTGTGTGCAGCGATAATAATCATGTTAGGCGTGAATGTTCCTCATATTTCCACATATTACTCTAACAATGTGGGTTTTGTTCAAATTTCAGCTGTTATTACATATCTGTGACATATCTTTGTCGTAGTCACACAACATACATGATAAGCATTACACTTATTATTGTAATTAAGGTTGTTCACAAAATTCTGGGATTTATGTCCGAGTACATAGTGCAGCGGAGGTATTGTCCTCGATGCTACGCCTCTCGGACAATGCTAAAGCGTACGATGTACAAGGACATAAATCTCGGTATTTTGTGAATAGCATTATTATTATACACCTTTTTTGGTCCAATTTTTCCGCAAAAAAGTCAAAGTGTTTTTGGGATGCCCATCACATACTTCACCAGGCGATTGCAAGCAAACTGAGAACACATTCAGCGTGTCAACTAAACTCAAACCTGCGCAGCACAGTGTACATGATAGAAATTGTAGGTCAGCAGCATAATTTAACTCTAATTCACAGGGTTTTGATTCACCACTAGTAACGTTGTGAAGTACTGAATGTTTAGAAGTATACTTTTTGTTAAAAATTTAAAATCATCTCTCCTTTTTCCCTGCACTGACGTAAAGGTTTTTTGAGGGCAAATGTCAAATAGGTCCAATGACACCAAATGTTATTGTACTGCGCCACAAAGTTATTTGACTCTGCATCCTGTGATACTGAAACTTACTGTACAACGAAACTCAATAATCAATCACATGAGGGGAGGCACTTGCATGCACCTAGTTTATGATATTGAATCTTAGTCTGATGTATAGAAGTAGAATAGAATTGACATAATTTACCATTTTCCTGATTGTTAAACAGGCATCAAACTTCTCGGTTCTCAAGAGTGTCTTTTGTGGAAAAACTGCAGTTGGACAAATGGTTATGGTTTTGACGTAAGTATTGCTTGTTGAAAAAATTTGTTACCATAATTCTGTGCAAATTAGTAAAGGCACATTGGCTGTAAATTTTAGCAATTTTGAATCTTCATTGTTGTGTGAACAAACTGCAGTTTTGATAGCTATATAACAGTCTCATGAATACCAATATTCTGCTTGACAGTGTACTGTGTACATGTTTAACAACCATTGTTGTTGTTGATAAATGAGTTCTGTATAGCCTTTGCGCCTGTCGCCAGGGGGCATGGAACTATGGGAAAATACTAAACGGAAGTGTGGTAAAACATATGACGACTTCTATACTTTAACACAGAACGGTGCAATTTTCGAGCGGAAAAAGTGAGTGAAATATGAAATGCATATTTATGCTACAACAAGAAAACACCTAATGGTGCATGGGACTAGCTCTGGTAAGTGTTCATGTGCATTGTTAGGTCCGTATTATTTTATAACTGTAGATATCGGCGATTTTCAGCCTGCGATGCGGCCAAGTTGTAGACTCAATACGAGAGTGGGTGACGCAAACTGTGTCACATGGCCCTGCTGACAGTAGCGCCGGTATGATGACTGTGCGCTTCCCGAATCTAAGGGACCCGTAGTAGCTCAGCGGAAACAAATTTACGTGAATGTTCAATTTTTTTCAAATATTTCAAAAATAAAACACAGCAATGAAAACATAAGTCAACAAAGTATGAATTCGTTAAAATTTTGAATTTTTACCCATAATTCTGAAGATTTTGACATACTGGCCATGTTACGCCGTCATACATTGTACATAGTGAAATGAAAGTCTACAACTCGATCGCTTCGCGTGCCAAAAATCACCGATATCTACAGTTATAAAATATTACTTGCTAAACAATGCACACAAGCACTTACCTAAGCTAGTCCAATGCACCACTAGGTGTTTTTTTGTTGTAGCATAAATATTCACTTCGTATTTCACTTTTTTTCACTCGAAAATTGCACCTTTCCATGTTAAAGTATAGGTCGTATGTTTTACCGCACGTCCGGTTAGTATTTCCCATAGTTCCATGTCCCCTCAGGACTGGCACAAAGGGTGTATTTCAGACTGAAATTTGAATTTTCAACAGTAACAATGCTAAATATGCACATATGAACTGGGTTGATAATGTATGTTTGACACTCATCATGCCTAAGAAGAAGAACAAGAAACTGCAGTTTTTTGCACAAAATAAAATTACTTGGAAATTGCTAAAAGTTACAGCTGATTGAGCTTTCAACATGCTGGATTTGATTACTGTCAGATTCAGTGCATGGACATTGTGTAACACTACACTTGAAAATTCATACAACCCTGTTACCTTCAGAGGGCTGGTTCAGGGATGTACACACAGCTGTACCAGCCCTAACAAGCAACAGAGACTACCAGCTATTAAAATAATATCCCCAGTATAGCATAGTCAGAAAAATAACTAGCACAGCTGCATTTACATCCATGTACCTAGTGTGTGAACAGTCCAGTACAATTGTTCTGCTTATCAACTGCAGTTTCCCATTCAAGTCATTGAAGCATGATGAAATCCCCAATGTTTAGCTACTCAATACAGTATGTACATGTAGCATTGTTATTGTTGAAAATTTCATTTAGGGCCGTACAAGACTTCATTAGTCAATTATAAAAATGATCAAATATACAGGCTATAAAACTTGGCATTTTAGTATGCTGTGGAAAGTAGACCAAGAAATTGTAGTTGATAAACAGTACTGAAATACTGAAGAAGTAGACAAAAGTTACAGTTAATGGAGCCTCATTTACTTATTTCAAACTACATACATGTGAAGTATATCATCAATGATGAGGGTTGCATAGCCAGAGTGATAAAATGCTTTCTCAAAGGTCTACTAACTTCTTTGCAAGTCTCAAAAGGACATTGCACTGTGACTCTGATATATCTTGTCTTGTAATAATCATTTTGATATTCTTGAATTGAAATTCATTATCGTGAAATTCACTCCGTAGTTTCACAACGTTTTGCCAGTGCACTGTAACAGCAAGCCTATGACATTGACAGTAACTTGTAAGAGCTATCTTTGTCATACTGAGAGACTTGCCCTGAGCAGTCATGTCAGATTATTGATGCACCAAGAAAGACTTGAAATTGTGTTCCTGCAGTCAAATATGTGTTTAAGAACATGACTGTTATATACTTGTGCAAATTCCCTAAACATACCAGTTTCTAGGCCTTGCCCTCATTGTACAAGTAGCTGGGCACTGAGTGTTTTACCAGGAGCTCATCTTGGACCACAGAGTTTGAATGTTTGCATCTTTTATATTGCAGGATGCTGGAAACTCACATTCTGTGGACGAGATGCAAAGCAGCAGCCCTGTTTAGGTGTGCTCGTCTATAAAGGAGGAAACAGTTTGTGTTGTTTCTTGAAGGTGTTATATTCTGCAGCATGGAAAGAGACAATGTTGTGCTAGGTTTGCTTAGTTATGTAGGGTTTCAAACTTTGATTACATCAGATGTGTGAAAGGAACATTTCAATTTGTAGAGTACTTCTGGCTTGACAAAGCTGGGATGAGAAGTAAATGGGCTGACAATTATGAGTGGTCTGCAGTGTACAGGGGATTTCCAGTGAAACAGCTAGCAATTTTGCATCAGATGCATTAAATTATGTTATCAGTATGATTTTACAAGTAGCATTCATAAGAATGTCATTTTTAGTATTCCCTTGTAAGTATTAGATTCAATTATGTTGCAACAAAGACTGTTTCATTTCTTGTAAATTGCAATAAATGTTAGTCTGAAATTCATTTTGATGATTGTTGTTGTTTTTTTTAATGTAGCTTGCAGGATTTCTAACTATTTCAGCTGTTGTTTGTGTTTCTCAGATATTTTACAGTCCTGCTTTGTGTAGCTCCATCACATAGAGGACCCAATAGGCCATTCCGTGGGATGATAATCCTCCTCTGTGTCTACAAAATTTGAAGAATCTAATTTAAATTTGAAGGATGGTCAGAAATAATTATCCCTCCCCTCCCCCCCCAGGAAATATGGCTAATATTGAACTGGTTTGTCAGCAAGCCCTACAAAAAGCCATAGATTGGCATGCCTGCAAGCCAGCTTGGAATGGCTTGTTGGTAAACCAGAGGAATCCTTACAGTGGTTTGCCTGTAAACCAGAATTAGTCAGAAATTGGTTTGTTTGTAAGCCACATTGCAGTAATATTGGCTTATCTTCAAACCAGATGGAACCAGAATTGGCTTACTATTGATCCATGGAAGTGTGGTATTGGTTTAAAAATAAGCTACTGTTCAGCATTATCTGGTATATGGGCAAGCCACAGTATCTTAAACATGGCTTGCTAGCAAGCCTAGTTCATATAATAGTGGATTGCCTGTAACCATAGTACTGCGCCACAAAGTTATTTGACTCTGCATCCTGTGATACTGAAACTTACTGTACAACGAAACTCAATAATCAATCACATGAGGGGAGGCACTTGCATAGTACTAACTGGTTTACTGGCAAGCTGAAGTGATCTGTACTTGGCATGTATATATGCCGTATCAAAACCCAACTGGCAAGCACAGAAACCAGACTTGGCATGCCAGAAAGCCAAATATAAGCCAAAATCACAACTCGAAACAATCCGTTTACTGACAAACAAGCCGGTTTATTTTTGGCTTGAATTTAGCTGGCCGGCAAACCAGAAAAATTTGCAGTGTAAATATACTCTGTGAAGTTTGATACATCGTCGAGGACTGAATGAAAAATGCCCGTCTGTAATTGCATGCCTTTCATGGTCCCTCTGCATTATGAACAATTGAACATAGGAGTCAACGTATGTATTTAAGTGATAAATTGAACACCAATCGACGGTATCAGTTCACGACGTATATGAACGGGCGATAGGAAGTTCATATATGAAGTAATCTGGTCCAAACTAAGTGGTATACTGTCGCTGGGTGTGATTTATTGCTATTATCTCATAAATCTATTGAAATTCTTGCATGAAATGTCAAAAAAGGACTTTTGGCTCTTGCCGAGAGCCTGCACAAGTGTTAATCACGCTATATCGCGAATATACCACGGGTCTTTTCACATCTAGACCAATCAGGTCGCTGTATTCACGCCATCAATATACTGGCATGATATAATATTGTACAGCTGTTATACCGATGTAATAGGTCCAAAACAGGATGCCAATGTTGAAATTAATCATGTACGAGAGTGTTGCGATTTCAGATCCTATATCTGTCCGCTCACAGGTTTAAGAGGAATACACATGTGAAATCTCGACCATATTAAACGCACATACTAATATTCAGATGCTGTTGTTTATGTTACCAGCAAGCTGTGCACCCGACTTCGTCTGTGAAAACAAGAGATGCATTCCGACTGAATGGGAATGTGATGGCATCGCAGACTGTACTGATGGCAGTGATGAAGTAGATTGTAAGTGCTGTGATTTTCAACGGTCAAAGGTCACGCAATAAAGTAACCTACGAGTATTCTGTTTTGGACTCATTTCATTACCATAGCGTTCTGATCCGAATTCTTGCGATCACATCGATCACGAAATATTGGCTCGTGCGCTGCAACTCGATCGTGCATACGCAAAAGAAACCATGCAACGATCCAGGGGTCGTAATGAAAAGAGAAATAAACTAAACAAAGTAAACTGACACCTGGTACTTCAAGTTAAATTTAAACATCTAACGGGAAAAAGTGACGGAATTAAGTGAATAGCAGGCTCTCAAATGTAACAATCAATGAGTTGCGAAGATAGCTTTTGTTATATTTGTATCTTGATGGAGCAAATAAACCGAAATGATTGATTTGTATGCAATAATACCTATATTTTCAAATGTTTGAACCTGTCTCATTGGTCCTGCATGGTCCTATTGGTCCTGTTCTGCAAGATAAATGCGGGGCAATAACAGAAGGAATTACTTACTTATCCACTCAAAATGATAAATAATCAGTATAAAGTGTTCTCATTTATGGTCAATGATAACGTCATCTTAACGGGTAGGCAGTGATGCATGGTGTTATATTTCAGAGTCCTCGGAATGAAAAATTTATTTGAAAGAATACGATTTTATATCACGGCTAGATCACATGTGATATTGTGAACAAAGCGTTCGTGATGGCTTTCACGACTGGGACGCGCGGGGCGATTGTTCCGTCATCACATTTACCGGTAGGACATGTAAATCTCTCTTTGCAATTTTTAGGTCCCTGCTCAGAGGGCTTTCTGTGCCAGTCTGTTGACTGTATCGAAATATCGTCACGATGTAATTCGCAATATGATTGTTCGAATGGAGAAGACGAAGAATACTGTGTTGGTGAGTTATTTACAAACTAAATATTCACATGCTACGCCAGAGAAATCGTGCACCAATCATCTTCTGCGCATGTCCATGCACAATCCATTGATAAATGGAAAGTCGCATGTCATTTGCGGTAAGATTATGGTGACCGAAAAATCAAAGTTGAGATGCTTTTGGTTCACTTCAAAAATAGGACACAATGGCTAACTTTTATATTGAGGTCTCTCCGACTCTCGTATCATTGAAGAGATCTACTGCAAGATTTCTTATAAATTAAATATGCAGATGTATTAACGAAATACAAGACGTATATATGCGATAAATATGCAGATGTACTGACTAAATAAGATGATGATTACAGGATGAAGAAACAGTTACTGGAATCTTTCATAGTCAAAATTCTCGAAAACATTATAAAACATTAATCCGTTCTTCAGTCTGTTTTTCTTCATTATCGACTCTCAATTTTTCTCTAGTCTTTCCCCTCAACGAGTGTTTCCCAAACTTTCGATGTTCGGATGGACTTTGTATTCCTCCGTCAGCTGTATGTGATGATGTAAATGACTGTGATGACGGCTTAGACGAGGTTTTCTGTAAGTGTTATCCTGCGATGTGATCATAAACTCATTTCGTATGAATTAATCCTCCATAAATATGAATCTGATGTCACCATTTAATAATGAAGGTGTAAGAACTGTTCCTTATTCTGGTCTAGAGTATAAGCGTTCAATGTTCTTATACAGAATAAAAAGTGGGAATGATGGTATTCTTACGATTGAGCAGTCGTCCGATAAAAACAGTCTCACTCAGTGTGATTTTATCTGGATTTGTACGACAGAATCTTATTGAAGCTGAACGTTTCTCGTCAGCTAGTAGAAAGCCTGATATTTCTATCATCTTGATTTAGCTACTGTTGAAATAGGCGCAGTCATTTATTTATGTCATCAGCTCAAGCAATTTTTGAATAGGCGCACTCATTTATGTCACCAGCTCCAGCAAATTTACCAAAAAGCAGGGATCACAAAAATATCATAGTTATTGAAACCTTAAACACTACGCCTGTAGGTATGGCTTTACAAAATGTCTTTAAAAGGCTTCTCCACTTATTCTAATAAACATAATGGTAAGTATACCCAATGTATGAAGTTGAAAACATAATTAAATGATTTAACTTTCATTGACTTGACATAATCAGGTGAATTAGAATACCGTGCATACCACAGTGTATGTCACATTTTCTTTCATAATTTAGATATCAACTTTAATTCTTTATTTCTGCTACTTTTTCCACCACTGCTATGATAAGGTATTTGACTGTATTTGACTACTGATATAAATGTATTTAGTCATTGGAGGATAATTTCAATAAAAAACGGCGATGAACAAAAGATATTTTTATAGTCTTACATTTCACTTTGATAGACTTAAAAACTGACAACAGAAGACCAATACATCATTGCTGTTGTCTCACTGACGTTAGGCACATTTTAGACATCTTAGACTTAGGTAGTACAGTACGCGACTAGAAAGTAAAAGACTTCAACTTTTGCTAAAACTTTCCTCAGTGAAACGTTCAACTATTCTCTACCAACGTAGGATCAAAATGAGGTGTCACCGTCTAAAGTCTGTAAATTACAAAACATGAAAAGATATTTGAAATTCAAAATGGCTAACATACCTGTTTTAACTCTAGATCAGAAACATATTTTACAAATTTGTGAGTCAGAATATCTGTCCTCGAGGCACACTCTACATCGAATCAATCTTGTTTTTATTATACTTTTTTACACGTAATGTTGAACTACTTTTACAGACGTCATTTTATTTGCAATGAGTAGTTACAGGCTAAATACTTTTCTTTCTTTTCATAAAATGCAGTTTCCTGTACATCTCCTAAATTCATGATAAAACGTCCAGTGTCAAATATTTGAACACGGAATGTATATGTGTGATATTAAGCATTGAATTTAAGTTCTTGAATAGCCCTCATTTATCCAATTTCAACGATAACATCGCAAATTGTAATCGATCGTTGTTTCGACAGCGCTAGCACATTTGATAGAACATATTGACAGGAAATGAATAGGAGCATTCATTCATCCTATTGAATGTAAGGATGTATTTGTTGTTTCTTTAAATAATGGAGTTCGATTTTTTAGGTCTATGCTTAACTTTCTTGTGTGACAACGGTAACTGTATTCCAGAATATTGGCAGTGCGATTACTATGATGATTGTGGTGATAACAGCGATGAAGCATATTGCGGTAAGTACTTTTTCTCACCAGAAGAAATGGAATTTAATAGTTCAACTATTCTTTGAAAAGTTTATGTGAAAAGGATATTTCAATTTATATCTTGTATATTTCAATTTATATCTTGTATAGCAAGCCCGTTTTAATCACGCGATCTCTTGCAAAGAGAGAAAACTACAATTTCAGACAACATTATTTTCCTTAGCGCAGGTAAATGACTATGCTGATCAAGAGGTACATTTGAAGATGGTAAAGGTCTTTATAGTTGTAGGAAAAATGCGTAATTGTTATTTCCCCAATTTTATGATCTCTTATTGATTATTTATTCAGGATTTCAAATTTACAGTGAACTTAGAGTGCACCTTTTACCCTTCACCGACCAACACGGAAAACACAAAACACCTACATTCATTTTACTCAGGGTTCCAATTATTTACCCATGTTCGCTGTTGTGTGTAATTGATATCCCTAAATTAGATTGAAGTCAAAAAATAGGCGACATTATCTTACATTCATGCCCTGTTTAGATGGTAAAAATTAGACATTAGTGTCAATCAAACAAAATGCAACATCAAAGATGGATATGACATTGTCATATTTACCTCTACATATAAAAAAAACTTTTTTATAATAGCTATATTTTACCATACTTGGATTACTGTTGTCATTTATGGGGAGCATCACCGTTTATGAAAGGGTTGCATAAGATTCAGAAACGTGCTATCAGAGTGATGTGTGATGCAAGGTATAATGCTTCGACCGAGCATTTATTTAAAACAATGCATATAATGCCATTACCAGATAGAATAGTTTATAAGAATGTTTGTATGGTTTTTAAATGTTTAAATAATCTTGCACCGCAATATATGACAAGTCTTTTTACCGAAATTGATCATAAAAGAGTTACAAGATCTAAGATGCAAAAATTGTTAGTGGTTCCTGAAACAAATAAGGATTTTTATCGAAAAGGGTTTACTGTAAATAGTGCCAATCAGTGGAATAAGTATAGGATAAAGCCCGAGTACGAGGGCTCTTCTGGTATATAAAGTCCAACCCAACGATAAAATGTCGAGGCCGCAGGCCGAGACATTTTATCGTAGCGTTGGACTTTATATACCAGAAGAGCCCGAGTACGAGGGTTTTATCCGACTTAAAAACTATCGCCCCTAACTGATATATTTTCGTTTTCAATGTGTTTACGTCAACCGTCCCCTTTGTCAATATAACATGTTTAGGATATGAATTAAAACTTTTATTTGTGAAATAGCCTTCCAATGTAATGGAACATCCTATAAATGCCCTAGGGCACATTATATAAATGCCCTAGGGCACAGCAGATTTTGTGTTGCAGCTGGTTTCCGCTGTGTTACCAAATTTGAATATTAAAACGTACCAGATGTCTACAGAATATGACATGTTCACGTTTGATTGGACAGTACTTTACTACGGCGCTGTCATTCGTTTCTGGAATTTGGTGACCAAGGCTTTACGAGTAAATGAAACACCCCGAATTGAGCACTCTGATTGGTCAATCAACAGTAGATAGTTTTAATGTCGATTTAAATATAAGATCTAGTAACTCATTGAGCAGTTTTAAAACTGCTTACCTGAAAGCTTATTGGGTATAACTTTTTGTGTTAGTGAGTTTTACTTTTCTTGTCAAATTCGTTTTTGTTATCTAGCGTGATTGTGCTTTTTTTTTTCTCCTGTGAGCAGGTGGTGACTCCTGGCCACTTTTTTCTGCGCACTGTATTATTGTAGCTTTGTTAGTCATGTTTAATGTTGTTCTGCTTTGTATCAGTTTGTATGTTCATCTGAGGGCCCTGGGGAAGATAAGCATCTTTACTGAAGCTTACCGGGCTACCCTCGTTAAACAAGGTTTAATAAATAAATAAATAAATAAATTGTTGTTGGATGATCAGTATCTGCGCATGTATTACCTATTGCTTTGCAAGCCTAAAATGTTCAGTGAAAATACCCGACTGGGTATTGTACCTGTCAATTATAGATTGTAGGTCAGGCTCCCCTGCATATGCCTATATGATACTTATCGGGTAATGGCCTTATACTTATTGGGTTATGGCCTTGTTGTAGTCGTAGTTAACGCGGGAAAGAGGCATGAAGGCCAAAGCCAACACCATTGATCCGTGCAGGCAACAACATATTGATTCGCCTAATCATTCATTATATTTACCCTAGACATAAAGGAATCCACGCCTGTTCCCTTCCTTACGTTGGCCCGCTTCTACAAAGTTCCGCGGGGCGATCTCACTTACATTTCCGCGCGACGACATCACACCAGATTCCCGGGAAGCGATCTCACTTACATTTCTGCGCGACGACATCACATCAGATTTCTGCGCGACCTCTGACACAATATGGTATGCATGCATGCTGCGGCTTTCCCGCTGTACTTTTGTGTATTTGGATTAGTTGCATGTTCCAAATTTAGGTTTATCATATACCCACATTCACGTGCCTGCAAAAGTGGAGCCGTGCCGGTGACATTGGCTTTTCTAAATTCTAGTATAAACCTGTGTATACTAACTGCGTGCTCTTCAGTATAAATTAAAAGAAATTGACATCACACTTTTGGCCTCTTACACCTCGATTTCAGCCTTGATCTCTGGTAGTCATGTAATAGTACCGATGTTGCTTTGCGTGTTCTAGAATTCTGCAGGTAAGCAAATGACGTCATTATTTATGACAATCCGTGACGTTACGCCGCCATCGTATCCTTTTATGAAAAAACTGACACAAATAGCGATGAATTTTTATGTAAACTACATATTTATCATTCCATAAGGTACAAGATAAAACCTTTAAGGCCCTGATACGGCTTTTGTGGCCCTTGATCGTATGGCGTAAGGGCCATTGCAAGCTCTGGCCCTTCAGCCGTACGAACTCGGGCCGCAAAAGCCGTATCAGGGCCGTGAAGATTAATGTATACTTTTTGGTGTTCGTAGGCACGTTTATCAGAAAAGATCTAAGAAAATTTTGGTTTAACTCTATTCTTACTAACCACATTACGATAACTGCCATATTTGGGAGTATATTGTTTTGTATGTTTTGTCTTGACATGTGTTATTTTTCACTGTACAGTGGCCATTTACACAACGGTATGGCGGAAAGCCGTAGTGCACATGCACAATATATTGTGTCAGAGGTCGCGTGGAAATCTGGTGTGATGTCGTCGCGCGAAAATGTAAGTGAGATCGCCTCACGGAAATCTTGTGTGATGTCGTCGCGCGGAAATGTAAGTGAGATCGCCTCGCGGAACTTTGTAGAAACGGGCCACCGTACTTCCTCATTCATTGCTATCTAATCTACATCAGTAATATCCTATGAGTCAACATCCATCCGCATATCTGCAGCTCAATGCTACGCTCCCGCCATTCCAACACCTACCACAATCAAGTTCACATCGTAAAACTCCCACCCACCCTCAACCATAAAAAAGGACACAAACAAACAAAACTGCAATAACCCTGCAGGCCATCAGCTCACAAATAAAGAGAACTATAACTTTTTCATATTTGGACAACTAAAACTCAATAAAGTTCCATGGGGTTACTGTCATGGGCCCAAGTGGGTGCCCGGTAGCACGTTGCCAGATGTGCGGTTGGATCCTGTCAGGGACCACATTCTACCCTCCAGGCCGCCACGACGCCTCGACATCCACGCTGTAGCATTTGTATCAATCAAACAACAGCTGCAGCATCAAAGATGGATGTGACATTTGTTGTAGGATGATCAGTATCTACGCATGTATTACATTCTGCTTTGCACGTCTAAAATTTATATTTATATTAAGTGAAAATACTCGATTGGGTATTGTACCTGTCAATTATAGATTCTAGGTCAGGCGCCTCCTAACTATACTTATATGGTACTTGTCTAGACATATCAAAGCTAGGATGTAGATTTTTTGTGTTGGACGGAGTGACACTGTTACCTGTTGAGTAAGAGATCACATCGTGAAAGTCAACTAAAGAAGTAGTGACTAGTTGCAGTACATACTAGTCATCGTATTTCTGACCGCTTGCACTGTGATTAAATGACCTATATGCAGATGTCGGAATCTTTTAACCAACTGATTTGCTTAAACTCATCGTTCTAATGGGTTTTCCATGCAAGCAATCAGATAGAGAATAGCTATATTTTCATACACCTTGAGTTGCTGTAAATAATTACAATCTACTGATAAGTTACTAATGTCAGAGTTGCGGTAATGAAAAACCATGATTTGATTTACAGTTCTTAGCATATGTGTCCACGTCAAAGGACAAGAAATGGTATCATACAAATTGACACTGTCATCATTTTATTACTTTGAGATTTACGTTTGTAGTCTTGTCATCTCCTGAGCAAACTTAAAATACATGATTGGGTGTCGGACCAAAATTGAGACATGTAGCACCAACACCGCACAATTATATGTATATTTTCTTTACAAAACGCAGGGAAAGTGTAATTCATATTCTTTATCGATGTTATTCTGAATGAGCGCGTCTATCTGCTAATTGAACAGTGATGATAGTATTTCGGGTTAAGCAGGAGAGCAAATTAAATGGAGGCATGCCAAGTGGAAAGAGACGAGTTATCTAATCGCTCTTCCTGGGATCGAATCGTCTTTCTTACACACCTCTTTTCATTGATGATAACCAAGTGTTCGGTTTAAATTTTTCCTGGTTTTTCCTATGTGATTAGCATAGTCTAATAATGTTTGGTATTATGAATAGACAAGAATTACTGTATGCTGACTAGTATATGCTTACATATCAATCAAAGCCCTTCTCTTGTTTCTTTCAGGTTTAGCTTTATAGCGAATGGCAATGCTACAATGGTCAGTGTATTCCCGAATTTTTGCGATGCGATGATTACTTTGACTGTCCAGGCAATGACGACGAATTGGATTGCTAGATTGACGCACGATTATAATCATTTAATTTTATGACCTCTAATGTTACATCAAAATGCCAATTTTCGACATCAAATTATCTTAATATACATAGAAAGTGAGATGGTTAACAACTGTTGCATAGTTTACGTAACTCATGTACCCAATATAAATATCGTTTTACTTATCTCAATACTTGAAAGAATATAACCTTTTCCGCCCTAAATGAATCATCATGATCTCATAGTTGCAATATAGGCAGACAAATTTAAGACAACTAAACACGATTGGAACCGATTTGGGATAATCGGATTTTCATATTTTTCAAATTTCTCAAAAGCGGTAGGTGATTTATAGCTGAATGTTCAATATTTCAAATTACTCATTAAACAAGTGTGTAATGTAAAAAGAAAAGCAGATGAGCCTACATTTGTAGATTAAATCGGCATTACTTCACCATCCACTTATCCAAAATTAATTCAATCGTGTTACCATAGTATGGATAATATAAGTCATTAACAATGTAGATTCTATGTATGTGTCACAAATCATCGGGAAATTCACACAACTACATCCGATCGTACCGGATTGCAATGGTTTTGGCTTTGAATCAATGTCCCAGGAATTGTGTTCAGATGCCCTACCAACGGGACTGACAGATCAAGTCACATTGACTGATATGTGCCGTCCTCTTTGATCTATCTACTCCAGGAGACGTCAGATTTTATACTTCTTCATCGTAGATGTTTTAAGGAATCGTAATAGAGTTCAGGAAAGTAAAACAATCTTCTGTAAAACACTGTTAACACACCACATAGTGATCTTTTGTTTGAAACTCGCATTTTCGGGCAACAAAGGATATCATTCAATGTTTTACTTTATTAGAATAAAGTTTTTTCTGAATTGTGTCAATTTGAAATATTTTGACGGTACGTTCTATTTTGTTTACCATTACGAGCCTAAGACGAACTTAACACCTCTTCCACACCTGACAAGTCTTTAAGGTGAATATTATGCAGGTCCAAAAAATTTCACTCGGCGTAACGGATGCATTTAAGCTGTGAGGTATATATTCTATGAAGTGAACTCTGAGTTTGCCACATACGCATTTATAAGCAGCGCAAAACCATGCTCAAGACGACTTTAAAGTGCTCCCCACCTTGCTACCACATCGAAAATTGTGCAGTTAAAATGAAGACGATGATGATGGTGATCGTTTTATGATGATGATGATGATGATGATGATGATGATGTAGTGGATGTAGTGGTGTAGGGGGCGTTCTCTCTCTCTCTCTCTCTCTCTCTCTCTCTCTCTCTCTCTCTCTCTCTCTCTCTCTCAGCATGATAGCGTCATGATTGACCTACTTTTCTAAAATATTTTGCGAAATCCATATGTTTCCCGAAAGCACTGCAGACAATCATGGATATATTTATATTAAACTGGCCTTGACTATTTCAAAAGCAGTAAGTAATGAAGTACATATCCATGTAAGACATATTTTGAGCGCTAGATCCTATAAAATCATCATCAGACTTTGGTCGTGCTACAGTCCAGTTGTTTTTGTCCATCTGTATGATTTTTATCCAAATAAGTTGCAGCTCTTTCCAACGCTAATCTGCTTGGCTCAAAGCCATTCCAGACATTTACGTTGAGCAGTAATTAATATCATGTCCGGGGCATAATTTTAATATCTTTATTCAAGTTTTACACACACATAGTGAAATCCGCCTAGTTAAAATAGATCTCGATGAGATCGCTTAAAAAACAAAACAGAAACAAAATCATTTTAATACCAGATATCTACAAACGTTTTGTATTATGATAATAGTAATACCCACTTATGTATTGAGGATTTCACTCATTTAGTTTTTGCCAGGTCATTTAATGTTTGAGTTTGATTAAAAAAGAAAAATACTGTATAATGACCTTTTATTGCTATATTTGTTTGAATGGTATTAGTATCAGCGCTGCAATATATTTCGTAAAATAATTCTTTTCCTCTTAAATTTCACTGTAAGGCCAGAAAGAAAAAAATAATTGTTCATCGGATTTTTTGGACCAAGGTTGAGGAGCGGCGAGCGAAAATTTTTATTTTTATTTTTTTTAATCCAAGGGTAACGATGTACTAAACTTGACAGGACGGAGAAATTTCTGCCAAAAACCAATCAAGTTTGTGTCATGCTTTGCAAAATTCAGATGTTGCAACAACGTATTGACAGTCAACTCAGGGAAGACACGTCTTGAAGTCGAATTCAAAATCCCATGCCCATGAAAACCCGACAAAGTGTAGGGCGCCACTAGCGGCAGTACTAAAATATTTGCAATGCAGAAGTATGAATTTCCCAAAAACCAAAAAAAAAACCTTCCAAATCGGCCGAAGTAGAAGCGGCGATTCCGATGAACAATTCATTTTTTCTTTCTGGCCTAAATTTGAATTGACGGGTAAGAGAATATATTCTTGTCATCGGTTGTCCTAATAAGAGATTACATTACATCATGTCCGGGGCATAATTTTAATATCTTTAAAGATATGATTCAACTTTTACACATATATAGTGAATTCAGCCTACTTAAAAAGATCACGATGAGATCGCTTAAAAAAAAACAAAAAACAACAACAACAACAACAAGAAACATTTCAATACCAGATATCTAAAATCGTTTTGTATTATAAAATAGTAATACCATCTTATGTATTGTATTATGAAATAGTAATACCCACTTATGTATTGAGGGTTTCACTCATTTAGTTTTGTCAGGTTATTTAATGTTTGAGTTTGATTGAAAGAGAAAAATACTTTATAATGACCTTTTATTGCTATATTTGTTTGAATGGTATTTGTATCAGCGCTGCAATATATTTCGTAAAATAATTCTTTTCCTCTTACATTCGAATTTTGCTTGTGATAACTTATAAGTATCAAAAGCTAAATGAGCATAACCCAAAATACATTAGCGGGTTTTTAAATATTGCAGTATGACAATGTCTATTACGTTGACAAAACAGGTGTGAACATTAAATACATAAACCTATTACCAATATAAGATAGTATATTCTTCGAAAGTGAAAGGATTATACTTTTGCCCCATATTTCCTCGATAAAATTTTCAGTCATTTCTCAAACCGACAATATAATCAGGAGTACAAATAGTGGTATGAGAGAAGCAAATTGTCTAATAATTACCGATATTCGAAAATCGAAATGGCCACTGTCCCTGGGTCAATTCTGTCCGTAAATAAAAAATTCGATTTTCGAAATACTAGGACGGTGAAAATGGAATTCTCCAAGACCTACAAAACAAGCGCCAATGTGTGGTAGACCAGAAACATATTAAAACAATGATGATTACTTGGTGTGAATACAGTCTGAAGCATCTAGAATAATTCCTGCCTACCTTTTAATATGGACTGATATGACTCCAGGTTGTTATGTTCTCTTTTAACTGGTGATATATGACACGCTACAAAATCGTTAATTGTTCTGCATGACAAGGACTTTGAAGAGCAAAAATGTCTTATTAGAACCAAAGCAAACACAGCCAACATCTGTCAGCGGTGATGGCGTCTGACAGTTCGGTCATTATTATGCTGAGTTCATTTGACAAAACCTTGACATTGAGGACGTCTATAATGTTTGTAGATATGTACTGCTTTAAGTGCTGAGACATAACGAACAAGAACGCTGGTGGGCGCCCTGCCATTTGAACACTAAAAGAGAACATGTTTGTCTACCGACAGCTTTTTCCGTAACAGTTGCTATACAGTGGGAACCAGAGAAACACTCGACCCTTCGAGCAACTGTCTTAGAGGGGTTCAAGTTGCCATACCGACAAGTAATAATAGGCTTTTCATGAAGACAGGTTTCATACCGGACCATCACATCTGTTATCTGTTATGTATTTCATTTTAAAAGCCCTTATCGTTCTACAAAATCTCTTTTGCAGTGCAACGTCTTCCTCCTGGTCTTTGTGACCGTGAAATTTAGCATGCACAGGGCGTAGTGGTGTACCTTCACGTGGCCTCTTGCCAACATGCAACCTGCCAAGAGGGTTTATTATTTTCAGGTGAATGAACAGCTCAATAGTATCTCTTTTCTTGACTTTGCAGATCGGGAAGTGATACTTCTGGTAGGATAAGGGTTTTGCGGTCAATTGTTGATCCTGTGGCTGGTTACATTGTGCTTTGACCAAATAAACGTATAAGTACAACAACATCGCTGACATATTGTATGATATTTTACTTGTAGAAAACTTCAAAATTTTCTGTGTCTGCCTCATTGACATTTCTTACAAGCTTTTGGCAGCAGTGAATACTGAGGTCGAGTAGACTGTAGATGTATACTCTCCTTTATTTTAACAGGGTCTTACACAAGCTACACTTGGTTGAAAGGCGTTACTGCACATTAGCTCTATGAGCGCATTTTGGCCACAAAGTAGATATAATCTTTGCCCAGCAAGCAGAATTTATTTTTATTACAGCAGAAACTTATAACGATTCTCTTGTCCGGGGTCTGTCTAACAGTTGAAAAAAATGAATTTGCATTGCATACGTAATTCGACAATAAACAGCGTGGCGTGGTGACAATGACGTGAAAGACCTCACGGTCGACTTTGCCGGTTAACAGAGCCACATTGCAATTTGATAATGATGAGAAGTTTCTTTATAAGATTTCAATAGTTATTGTTAAATATATACAATTTCTGCTGCGGTTTCCGATGATGCGGCATAAAAATGCAATTTCCGCTTTTTGTTATTTGAGTAGGACCACTGCACAATGTTTTATTAGTCATGATTTTGCTAGTGCATGCTTTTAGGGGAAAACGTCGTCAAAAGCAGTACCAAAATCTTTTGTTATTTTTCAGAACAAGAGAATGTTGCCAAAGTTTTCCATCTCAATTTCATTTGACGGGAAAACAGTTTGCACGTATTTAGAACGACTCATACATAGTTTGATTACCTCATCAGCGGCGTTTTTCTTCTGGCTCTACTTTCTAATTGATCATAGAATTAACAGTTGCCGAGGATTTCTACCCTTGGGAAAACGTGTTCAGATTGGAGTGTGAGAGGAATTTGTTTCCGATCAGAGTGCAATAGCTCACTGTGTGCGTACGTTAGACACGGACCGCTTTCATGCAATGCTGAAGTGAACTATTAACTGGAGTTTCAAAGTTATGGAGAATGGATGATAAATGTAAACGGCTAATTTTTCGAATTGAGACAAAAAATTCCCCTAGATATTCATACAAATTCTTTCCAAAGGGTTGATCATAACAAAACTGTTTACATCCTGAATTTCCCTATAGGCCCGGGGAAACGTCCTAAGCCTATGTTAATCTTAAGATGACATTTCACGATAGCGTATTTTTGGCAAATTCCACTGCAAATTGAATTGACGGGTAAGACAATAGGTTTTTGTCATCGGTATCCTAATAAAGGATTACATTACATTTGCGATGATGGTTACCATGTTTAAGTATGAATTTTAATGATCCATGCTACAAGAATAAGACATGTACGAAAATGTTTGCGATTAGATCCTATCTATTAAATACGAAAGGGTAGCTGAGGGCAGGCGCTATTTAGACCTGCTTTACGTAATGAAGTTATTGTAATTGTAGGAAAACAAACAGCATCACAGGCGCCTTCTGAACGTCAGAAATTGTCTTCGCATAAATAAATTGAGAAGGTTCTGGTCTAAATACGAGTTTGTCTCACGAGTGCTGAAAACTCACTCAAAAACACAGTTATTCTCCATAAAATAACATGGAAAACCTATCAATTGGGCCTGGATTTTATTTATTTGACCGGCCAAACGTATTTCTTAAAGTCTGTGTGTTTTTTTAATTCCTTGGTTCGCTAGCCCACGTTAGTTGGCACGCGTCAAATAATATTAAACCGTTCTTCTGTGAATTTTGATTTGTTGGTTTTTTGTCACATTTTAAAAGAGAGACACTCGGAGAGAGACACGGGGAGGGAGAAAGAGACAGGGAAAGACAGGGACGGAGAGGGAGGCAGCGACTTAGCGAGCGGGAGTGACAAGGTTGCGAAAGAATCATCTATAATTGAATGACTGACACAGAATGTTGTGACCTCTTTTGTTCTTAAAAGCGGTAATTCTAACCGCAAGATATTCCTGCAACCGAGGATAACATGAAATTTTCTCTTTTATCAAAAGTAAGCTCGTATTCTTTTCCTAGGGGCATAGTAATACGTTTGTTTTGTACCATTTCTTGGTTTCCTTTCAACTTTAAATGCTATTATAAGGCTACTTTACAAGTTTCGCCTTCCAGATGAGACTTCGAGAGGATTAACACACTGTTCATGACAATCTCGCCTCTTGAGAGGTATACCGGTTTAATCTATGAAATTCTTAGAGTCCGTTACATGAGTTTATGAAGGATTAGTAACAAACAACTTTCTTTGCTTTTAGCTACATATAATGCTAAAGTGGTGTTCCCACATTTTATAAGCTGCACATTATACCAATGATGACGATGACGATAACAACCACACAAACTATTTATTTCTCCCATTACTAAATTTAAAATGTAGAATAATGTTTTCCCGGCGAAGAATAAGGTGATCAAGAAATTGTCGTCAATTCGAATCATTGGTTTCTTTGGTATATCGCACTCTTCACAGAGAGTGGTTCATCTCTCCCTGTTCTTTTAAAACTTGTCGAGGTTTTTGAATTTTAACATGGCTTAAGGCGTTACAAGTGTTTTCTCGACAAAATACGGGTTACCATGAAATGTTACAAAACGTCTTCAATGAGTTTCCCCTCTAATATAGAATAACGGCTTGGAAGAATCCAATGGTGATAAGCGTTGAGTTCTTTTCTCGTTTATCTAAAGAAAATGCGGGAAAAGTTGCCGCGAGTTGAATATTTACAAGACGCTAACGTTCTTAACTGATGTTAAACACGTTATGACAACACATTCGTTTTGTTCAAAGCCCATTACTCGTGTAATAAGTGATGTCGCATTACAGTGAATTTTGGGGATGATCACCATGACTGTACAGAAAACTGGTAACAAAATACTCAATACTATTTGTCGAGTGTCAGCTTTCGTATGTTCGCGTATGATGACAAGGAAAATAAACAGATAAGAGACCAGGTTTTAGCCAAGATGCATATTTGGATGGTAAAATGCATTGTGCGTAAAAGACGTTTTCAATATAAATTTCAAACGCAGGACTGTTGTATTTGATAAAGGATTCTTGTCAACTCGCAATAAAATGGTATTAAAAGAACGAGGTTGATTTTGGCAATGTAAGAGAGTTTTCATGACAACGTGTTAGGGGACAAGCTAACCTATACTAAAATGATAATCGCAATCATACCAATCCATAATCCAATGACAGTAGGTCAGAATTCGTAAGACAATAGTTATAAACATCGACATAAAACAGCACAGAACAGACAGTAAATAGACGGTGCACAAATAAAGTTATATTCATGAAAGAAAGATCTATGGACCTCTGGCTAAAAGACCAAGAAGTGATGTCAGGTGTTTCGAAAATAGTAAGCCCATCCTGCCCCCCATGTGGCACCCGCCATATATCAATCTGTATGTCAGATAGGTAGTGGTCACTAACCAAGGCCCAATGTTACCGATACCATCAGCAATCATTTGTCGAAGAGAGATATTGTATTTATCTACCAGCTTGCGAGACCTGCCAAAAAGGCGTTTGAATGTAGAGACAAGTCTTGCTCTATTTCTAACCTTGATTTAACAGTTTGTAAGAGAGATGGCCATGTCTCTCTACAAAATCACACATATGAACTGCATGCTCTAGCATATCGAATAAGCAGGGAAATGTATACCCCATAAGCTGGTGACAGTGGAATATTACTTATGAGGTGTGGAAAATTGATTATACTAAAGTTGAAATAATCTCTCTTGTCATATAGCCTAGTAGAAAGGTGACCATTTGAGTCAAATTCAAGTAAAATGTCCAGATATGAAGCAGAAGGTCGTTTCTGTAGTTTCCTTAATCTCCAAGAAGAAGAAGAAGAAGTCGCTAAGAATGTCACCTTTTAGGGTAAAATTTCAAGAGCAATCAATGAACTAAAGCAAACTTTGTCGTGTTAGTGATGGGATTTTTTTGCGCATTACAATAAGTAAGACTTTACAAGACCTAATCACCAACGCCTATACAGGCTAGGGGCTGTTGGTATAGTTCGTTGGTGTTTATTAACTGTTAGGCCTACCCTTAAAACTGTTAAAACAACATTTATCACTAAATATATAATACGGGAAGGTGAAAACCTAGTATGTATTCCCAACTGCAGCTCATTGTCTCAATTAGGTAAAAAGCTCATTTAAATTTCCACTTATTGTAAATTCGAATACCTGAACTTAGTCATCTAAAGATGGACGGAATCTTAATCTGCCCCTCGCAGATATTGAGAAAATGAAAAGGCGAATTAAGTTCAATAATCAGCCCTCTGGAGAGAATTGGTCTGGATTTATAAAGGAATGATATTACCGTTTGAAGGGAGATAAGCCGTGTTCGTTCTCATGTTTATAGCGATAACGTTTTTCGAATAGCGTTCGACTACCTGTTAGTAGTTGACTTCTAAATCGTATGTGAAGAGGTCCGGTCTCAAACTTCGCAATTTGCGGGTGAAACTCCTCGCACTCAGATCGGAACACATCCACAGGATAGCAATATTTACATCTATCGGAACGATGACCAATAACAAAGTAGAACCAGTAAATGAGGACGCCGCCGATCAGGTAAGTAAATTATGTAGGGGTTTTTCTACACGCTTGGAAACAATTTTACACTAAAGTGGGATAGAGATATTAGACCTTCAATAGTCTTGTCCTTTTCAGAAATATTTACTTCTAAAGTAGACACCTCTCCTGTTCTGACATTTCTCTTCAAATTACAGAAATGACGAATGTTTAAACTTAGCGAAATGTGCATAGCAGTGTTGTCTACAAGATAGCAAGTCATTGTCAAAAACATAGTCCTCGCTTCGTCAGTAAAATAGCCGTCATACGGCTATATTGGATCGGATTACAAACAATATCGACGTGCAAATGTATGACATAGGCACTAATCATTGTACCAAGTTGGAATGAATTCGCTCTCGGCATCGCTGAGAAATTTGCGTGAACGGACGGACGCATGGATGCACAGACGCACGGAAATATCAAAACCTGTTAGTCCCCAGGACGATGTCCTTGAGGACTAATAACCACTTTTAAATCATTCACATATAGATTGTTTTCTTATGTTTATAATTTTCACAATTACTTGACGTCACACAGAAAACGTGCTCGAAATTAAAATCTCAATATTAATAATTGATATTTTTAAACAATGACAAACACAAACGTGATGTCGACATGAATTTAATCATTCACTTTCCAGCTTATTCTAGTAAGGCTTTGATTATGCATGACGTATTAAACGGAAAGGAATGCTAAATGCTTTGCTGCGAGAAAAGTGTTTGACAGAATCAGTGATCGAAGGAAAGTCTAACAGAGAAGTAGGTAAACGTACGTACCGACAACGCATACGTTATTAAGCTGTGTGTTTCACGCTTGATAGTGCATGTTCGAAAGCAAGCAGAGATTCTGTAAAATATTTGAACTTGCCGTTGTCACAGTATAAAAAGGATTCCGGTTTCGGATGAGAAGGAACATTATAAACGTATCCTGTTACACCTCACTCGCAATTAGGCGAGCCGCCAATTGTTCCTTTGTCAACTTTCATATTGTGGCGAAGTTCAGATATCTGTTGTTCATGTACAGTAATCTACAAGTTCTGGCACACAAAGCAGAACTATGTTTTTTCACTTTCGGTGAATTTACAGACTTTAGAAGTCGAAGCAGTCATTTCTAATATCTAGTGATTTAAAGTTCAACGTTCACGAAAACACAGAGAAACAAATTGTCAACCAATTTGATTAACGTGCCGCCAATTTTTTTATTAACGTCGTCGTCGTACATTTCAAAACATTCAGTTTTGCCGGTTGGATCCAGTGTATCGAGGTTTATAGTAGTAGGTAATATTAAAACGATCAGCAAAATGTAGCCTTTATCAGTTTGTGCACCCTGAAGGAAAGCGAGCACTGTATCGGACAATCTGAATGGTACCCTAAAGCTTCAGACGAGCCTCGTCTACTGGCAATCTTAGCGTTCTGGACTGAGGATGCCCTTTGCAGAGTAGGAATGAGTTTGTAAAAGAGAACTGAATACTTTGGACAATTTGTGTACCAAGTAGCAATGCAATGAATCTAACACGTTATTTATTATAAAAGCCTTACTTAGGCGTGACCCGTTACGCTAAGATGATACTGAGATGACAACAAAACAAATGATATTCTCCTACAAACAATTTCCTTTGAAACAAGAATAACCACCATTTAAGAAATATTAAGTTAATAACTTTTGTGTGAGTATTAGGAACTGGGATAAATTCTGTCTGTTGACCTGCTAAATTCATTTAAATCGTTAATATTTTTGGTTTTTACTTTGAGACTTAAAATCCTTGAGTTATATTTATAGTGTATTAAAGGTATTACAATTAACTTTATCACCACATCATGTCAGCGAACTTCTTCAATAACCCCTTGTAAAACTATTGCTTTGTCTTTAGTCAATAGGTAGTAGAATGTTCAGATGCTGTACTCCAGGCCAGCAAAAACCAACGTACAACCTTTAGGTTCATTCCAATCGATTGAACAATAAATTTTGTCGACGCTAACGCGACTTTGTTCATAAAAAGGCTACAAAAACAGCCTCCGAGAAATATTTTATTTCGAATCTCCGCCTTTGGCAGCTCTTTGAAATATTTATGAAGTAGCATTTTATATTTACAAGCACTTTTGTATTTTTTGTAATCTATGCGCTATGTGAAAACCGATCCAAGCCTTTGGGTCGTCAATAAAAGCTGAGGCATAAGAAACGTAGTTCCTTAGTTTGCTGTCAATTTATTCTTTCCTCTCAAAACAAAACCCATGAATGCGAAATTTTTTTCAGGAAACTATGTTCTTTATCATAAATGGAATGTACCAGTATATACACATTGTGAAAATTTACTTATGAACATAAATAGGCAAACGTTTTACAGTTTTTCAACGTAACACATGAGTGGTTTGTATAGCATGATTGTCTTTATCGCCGGACACAAGATGTCATAATCGGCGAAAATTCAAAATGCGTCGATCACTTACGACCTGAACTTGTGGAAATGCGTCAAAACCTGAATCAAAATCGAGTCCACCATGCACTCTAAGTAGATTTATTGCAAATATTTTCTTTTGGTCTAAGGTTGAATGTTTTGTTCAAAGTCATAGTTTTATTTATTAATCAGGGAACCGGAGTTAACCATTACAGGGGCACTTTGGTGCTATTTTGTGGCCCTGTTGTTAACAGAAATTGTCATTGCCTTTTTAAAAATTTTCAGGTATGAATCAAAGCTGCAAGCAGCGTTGGAGGGGTCCAAGTTGCCGTGGTTGCAAAGGACTTGCACTGATGATGCTAAATGCCTAATATGAGCTTACGTAGTCTTCGTATTTTTGTTAAGATTTTTTAATGTCATCTCATTGTTATTGTAGTTTTTTGCGAAAATCATTACAGCTGCTTACCAACGTGACCAAGACACATGTATTTCGCAAATTAATGGATAAAACATATGTGGCATTATGAAAATTATTCAAAGCTTAATATAGGATTTTCAAGAATTAAAATATGGCAATCAAACGCTGCGATCAATCAAAATGTCATTCGCAAAATTGAAACTACCCACACTAAGAATTGCACCAGTTAATTTCATTGGGAGTTTTCGCAACAACAAATATTGTCACCCCATCGCCTGACCGATCAATCCCTACCGTACCTAAACCTTTCACCACCATGGTTCCACCCAAACCCATTGTTATCAATGGTGATCTTGGACCTGTATACAGGGAACTGGGGTGAAAGGGTACCTTAAAAGAAGTTACAATAGGTATAATACGAATAAAATTCCTTAATTAATTTTGTGTTGGTTCTGGAGAAAAATATTTTTGAAGATTGAATTTGAATTGTCTGTACAAGCCAATATGGCCTTTCGTAAATCTGAATGTACCAACACTAAGGATGATGCGAGGAAAATTTAGTTCAAAAGGTGTGTTAGTTCTGAAAAAGACGATTTTAAAAGATTTTTGCCAACAACAAATATGATCGCTAAACCGTGTGACCGATCTAAATGTCTTTCCCAAAATTAAAAGTACTTACGTTGAGGATGATACGAATTTAATTTCAGCTGACATAGTGAATTGATTCTGGAGTATAATATTTTTTCAAGGAAAAATTGGAATTTTTGGTAAAATTCACATTTAGGCCAAGATCACATGACCGCTTGTTTTCTAAGATCGGCAACCTTGCCTGCTATTTTGACCGGATTCCTAGGTCATCCAGAGAAGCCAATTGAGGCTTTTGGAAAATCCAATATTGCCACTTGCTCATTAAGTCAGACGAAATTTGTAGGTTCAGGTACTCGATTACTCATATATACCCATTAGCCCTGCAATTTTGAGAAGTTTGCGTTGAGCGGTTTTTGAGTTCTTTGACTAAAGAATTCGGCAACTAATAACACAAGAAGAAGAAGAAGAAGAAGAAGATTTTGATTTTTCAAATAAACGTTTATTACTAAAAATAGTCTCCTGTACAGACAAGTACATATCAAAACAATTCAAATTTTGAGACAAAAAGCAAAAATGAAATCTGACAAATGTTTTATAGCAAATGATGGTCAATTACTGAAAACACTAAACAAAATTGGACTGTAAAAAATCAGCAAAAACTGCAAAATGGCTATGATACTGATGCTGGAGCGAGACGGAGAGAACTGGTGAAAAGGCAAACAGGTAGCTATATCACTTGCAACATGGGGAAGGAAACCAATTAATCTAAAAAAGCACAATTTTGTTAATGACAAAAGGCAAGATGCGAGGTGCATGAAAAATCTCCACTGAATAGGAGAAAGCGAAACAAACATCCGAAACAAGAAAAAGTGACAGAAATTTGCGAGGAAAAAGGACAGGAACACCTTACATCTTGCAGAAAAAAAGCCACCTAACCGCCAATGAGAAGGGGTATATTGAGAAAACTTTTCGTTGGCATGTACATGCTTACGAAGAATCCTCCCAACTGACCACCCCCTTCCATTCCGTGAGGAGTACGGTGCCCAGGACGAGATAGGATATGGCAAAAGGGAAAGTGTGCTTAGAGGTGAAAGCATTTTCTTTACAACAAATTGAATCAATAGTAAAAGTTCCATCAATGTCTACAGAAGCAATGACGTTATTAATACACCAAATGTTTTTGAAAGCACTTATGTTTGAATTGAGCGTGAAGTAATTATATTCTTCTAAAATGCGAGCACAAACTCGCCTTTTAAAAACAGAAACAAGCATATTACTGATTGAGGGATCATGACCATTAATTGCATTTCGTCTTGTTACATGAATTGCAATTTTAGCTGTCGTAAAAAGGAAATTTAAAAGCGCAAAAGTATTCTTGTCCATGTATGATTTATCAAAGGGTGGGCCTAAAACAAACCACCAGAATAAAATCTTGCATTCCTGACCAAGAAAAAGGTGACAGAGTTTACGAAGGAGAATGAACAAGGGAGAAAGACGAGGGCATTCTAAAAATATGTGTAAAAGGTCATCTCTGGCACTACAGAAAATACAATCAGAGGATGAGCTATAGCCAGAATGGAACATAAACGAGCCAGTTGCGTACGCACCGTGGAGAAGACGCCATTGAAGATCTCCTTCTTTTTTGGGAATTGGACTGAGATAACAAGAAGTGAAAAAAGGTTTGATATTTTCTGTAAGTGAAAGCAGATCTCTCCAAACTGTATCTTGACGTTTATTGTTCCTATGAAAATTTGACATAATCAAGAATTTATATATGCTACCCTTTTCAAATTTATACAAGGGACAATTCAAAATAATATGGTCATCAGTGCCTTTACAAATAAGTTCGAAAGAGTACGAAGGACGATGACAAGAATGAACGTCATCCAAATCAACTTCCTCTTCAAAATAACTGTGGATTTGTTTTTCCAATCACAGGGAATAGAGTCGACCAACGTCTTGACAGTATTTGTTAAAATTCTATCCGAATGAATAGAAACAATGTTTTTAAATGGCTTGGGGAGCGCCAAGATTTTTGGAAAGGGTCAAAAAGATCTCCAACTTTTGTAATGCCAGCATTGATAAAGTGATTAACAAGAGTACTATCAAGAGGGTTTGTAAAACTAACACAATCGTTGAAAAAAAGGGCTTCATGGAAGATATCTTTGATTGAAAGGGGTCCACCTTTTCTCAGGAAAATACATGACTTCCAGACTCTCAAAAGTTCAAGATAAAAATTAGGAAGATAATCTGGAACAGACTGATAATTCACTGTAAAAAGTTGAGAGGTGTACTTGAGATTACCAACATTCCGAAAATAAAAATCAGCAAACAAAATGAAGGATGATCCAGACCTGAATACAAGTATCTTTGAAGATAATTTAATCTGAAAGCTTTCACACGTGAAGAGAGATCGATGAGATTTTGCCCTCCTAACTTCAATGGAGCAAAAACTGTTCGACTTGGCAACCAATGTTTTCCTTGCCAGAAGAAATCAAGAAATTTGTGCTGAATTTCATCAATGATAAAAGCAGGAGGACAGAGACAAATTGATTAATAACGATAATACGGCCTTGGAATGACATAGCAGGAGCATATCTATTCCACCAAGATAACTTATTGTCAATCTTTGTAACACACTCACTCCAGTTTTTTGAAAAATACTCGTTACTGTTACCTAAATAAGTACCAAGGACTTTGAGACCTATACTATTCCAAAGAATTTCAAGCGGATGATCAGCACGCCCACGCCATGAGCCAACCCAAAGACCTTGGGACTTACGATAGTTAATTTTTGCATTACTGGCATGCTCATAGACAGAAAACCAATATTTAAACCTCAAAAAATCAGTATCACAAGTTACAAGAGTATTAACGTCATCAGCATAAGCTGAAAGTTTACATTTACGATCACTTGAATTTGGAATCATAACACCTTGAATACTGTCGTCTTGTCTTATTCTGTGTAAAAGAGGTTCAATAACAATTGCATACAGCTGCCCCGATAATGAGCAACCTTGCCTTATACCACGTGAAAACTGAACTGGAGCAGTAAGGGAACTGTTAACACGAACAAGACTATCAGTTTGAGTATACAGAAGTTTAATAAAATTGATGAAATTTTCACCAAACCCGAACGCATGCAGAGTTTGAAAAGATAATGATGACTGACACGATCAAAAGCTTTTCCTGATCTAAAGAAAGAATACCAAGAGGAAGATTCATGTCATTATGAAAATGAATGCAATCCCTAATTAAATGAATATTGTCAAAAATCTGTCTGCCTGGAACAGTATAACTTTGATCTACATGAATGATATCTTGCAAAACCTGCTTTAAGCGAAGCGATAAAGCTTTAGTGAAAATTTTATAATCAGAGCAAAGCAAACTGATAGGTCTCCAGTTCTTAAGAAGGGAGTTATCACCTTGTTTCGGAAGGAGTGTGATAACAGCTCTACGACAGACGTTGGAAGAAGGCCATCGGAAATTGACTTTTGAAAAACCTGGTGAAATCGTTCCCCAATAGAGACCAGAATTTTTATAAAATTCACAAGGAATGCCATCAACACCAGGTGTTTTACCATTTGCAATGTTCTTGAGTGCAAAGGTGTACTCGTCAAGACTAATGGGTTCATCAAGTTGCGTAACTTTGTCAGCAGGTAATTGAGGGAGATCATGAAGCAAAGTATTTTGTGCTTCGGGCGAAACAGGCTCAGCAGTAAACAGGTTTTGATAAAACTGACGAGTAAGTTGACGAATTTCTCTCTGATTTTCAGTTATTGTATGATCTTCACGTTGGAGATGAGTAATTGATTTACGACAGCCTTTGTATTTTTCAAGAGAAAAGAAAAACTGTGAATTAGTATCAGAATCATTGAGCTGTTGAAAACGAGAACGAATAACTGCACCTCTGGTGTCAAGTTTCTGAAAACTGTCTAACAGGTCTTTTTGCTGATGATATCTTGTTTCCAGAGAAGGCTGAGTATGAATCAATGTTTCCAAAGTACGAATTTCCTCATAAGCTTTTGTTTTGAACGTTTAAAGTGATGAACTCGTTCAGCGCTGTACTGCTGACTCAATTCTTTAATCTTTTGTTTTCCTATATCCCACCAAGACTGAGGGAAAGAAAACCTATCCTTCTCATTACGCCAACCTTCCCAGAATTCCTTAATTAAAGTACAGTAATTTTCATCGTTAAGAAGACTGGTATTGAGACACCAAACTGGATTTTTGTTGACACTCGAATTCATAGTTAAAACAAGAGAAACAAGAGAGTGATCAGATAAATCAGTAGGAGAGTCAATAGACACAGATTTAATTTTCGAAGTCAACCTCTTGTTGATGAAGAAAGTATCAATGCGACTTTTTTGCTCTCCTCTCTGCCACGTAAAATTTTGAGCCTGCTTATGAAAATAACGCCAGGCATCAGAAAGCTTACAGCGATGAACAAGAGAAGAAAAAACTTGCGAAAAACTTTAAATGTGGTTCAATATGAGACGACCTATCTAAATCAGGAACAAGAGTACAATTAAAGTCACCCCCTATGACAATATTTCATTATCAAGATCAAAATCAAGGAGAAATTTACGAAGACTTTCAAAGAAAATACAACGATCATCTCCACTTGAAGGAGCATAAATATTAAGCAAATGAAAGGAAGTGTCATCCATTTTAATATGCAAATGAAGTAGACGACCCTGGACGACACTTTTTACAGAAACAACATCAATATTTTTGTTTCGTGGAAACAGCACTGCAACCCAGCAGAATTACTAGTACCATGAGAGAAATAAATAGGCGCGCGCCAAACTACTTGCCACTCCGCCTGATTAGCCACTGTAGAATGGGTTTCTTGTAAAAAATAAAAATCAGCAAAATGATTGGACTTCAACGAAGACAAAATGTTATACCGTTTCAAAGAATCACGGCAACCATTTACGTTCCAAGAAATGAAACTTGCCATCACTAGACAAGCAAAAACAAGAACGATTTTACTTCCCATGTTTCGTAATAGCCAAGCTTTTACATTGTCTAACATGTTGTTGTAACTTTGCCACAAGTTTATGGATACGAACTTTTTGTTGACTAGTGACAATATCTGACCTGCGTAAGTTAGCAAATGACTTTATGAGAACCTTAAAATCTGAGCAGTAATCTTTACATTTTTCTATCATATTTTTAGAGCCTTTAATGTCTTCTAAAAACTCAAGCAAATTAGACGGCTTGATTTGTAGCTTTTCTTGAAATTCTGATAAGTCAGACATTTCAGACGCAACAGACTCATTGTCATGATCAGACATTTCGCTGGGAACATCAAAGGAGTTTGATGTTTTCACTCCTGACCAAATAAGCTGATTTTGAGAAGCTTTTCTTGGAGACTGTGACTGAGAAATAAACAAATCCTGAGACTCATTAACATTGATATCTGAAAAAGGAGTCTCGGGAAACTCAAGTGATTGAGACTCAATAAGTGAAGATGATGACGAAGAAGGGGGGTCGAATGATAAAACGGGAGTAGAGGGGAGCGGAGAATACGAAGGCGAAGCAGGGGTTCGTACCCTGTCTTCATCGGCATGGACGTTAACATTTTTGTCTTTCTTTTGAGCGTCAGTGGGTTGACTGTTTTTACTGGTGAGAGGTCTTTGATCAACAGAATTTTCATCAACAGATGTGACTTTGTGAGCGGACTCTGATTGTGCCTCATTGTTTTCGACAAAGCGAGTTGACGTTGAGGCGTTACTTGAAGTTGAGGTGTTAATTTCTGTAGTATTGATATGCTGATTGACACCTTCATTTGCATTTGCTTCACTTTCGACAACATCCATTAAACCTGAGTTTTCATCCACACCATTATTGTCTTTTTGAACATTTTCAGTGTCATTATCGTTGTTTTCTGAAGATCTATAGTTTGGACAACGTTTACGGATATGACCTTTTAGTCCACAATGAAAACAACGCAGTTCATCAATAGAAACGTAACGGAATAAAAACGATCATCATATTTGATTTGAATTACACCACTGATGTTCTCATTGTGTAACAAAACATGAACTTGTCGTCTAAACGACTTCACATGCTTCAGCGAAGCATTTTTACAACCAAGAGGGATTGCTCTAGGTGACCAACAACTCTACCAAGTTTCCATAAATGTTCCTCCAAAACTTCATCAGGAATGAACGGAGGAACATTTGACAGAATTAATTTTGAGGCCGGTTTCACCATGTGTTCCACATCGACTAATTCATCAAACAAAGCAAACTTGGACTCAACAATACTTTCAACATTACCGAGTGTTGCTAAGAACACAAGAACGGCCTTTTTCATTGTAGATACAGCAATAACATTTTCACTTCCGACTTCTTTGCTATCTCTTCAACATAGCTTTCAACGGGAACACCTTCAATATTAGTACACCTGACAGCATGCTTGCGTGTCAGATTCCGAAATGGCTTGTCCTCCCGGGCGGCCATATTGCCGACCACGGGTTAACAAATGACAAAAAATAAAATCGAAGGAAATCCACCTAATCGAAGATGAAACCGGACCGGAGACAAGACCCAAAAGAACTAAACACTACTCACAACATAAACTGATGACAATTGACGAAGGATGGCACTTCTCACAGGTAGAAAATCAAAACAAGTAGGAGCCCTTCTTCTGTACGTCTATCCAATATGGCGGAAGAAGAAGAAGAAGAAGAAGAAGAAGAAGAAGATTTTTGCGATTTTCAAGAAACGTTTATTCAAACTGTACAAATTTACAAAATTAAATTAAACTGTACATGTAAGACGAGTATCAGAAGCTAATCTAAATACAAAAATGAAGCTCATCATCTTCCACTCTACAGAGAGCTGAATTCCTTGCCCAAAACAATTCAAAATATGCTAAGTTACGGGAAAATTTACAATACTGAAATTCAACCATTAGACGATATTTAACACGTGTTCTAAACTGATCAAGTATATCACAAGCAGCTTTTTCTTGAACCTTATTGTAATGAGTAATTTGGATTGCTAACTTAGCTGCGATGAAAACAAAATTAACTAGACGCATAGCATCTTTTTGCCCTCTTTTAAAAGGAGGCCCAAAAATATACCACATTTGAGGAACAGTGTCAACACCGCTGATTTTTCCGTAATTTTTTGATAAAGTGAAGAAAATTATTTAACCGGACACACTCTTAAAACATATGCAAGCTGTTGTCAAGATTTGTAATACAAAAGGGGCAGTTTCCATTGTCTTTGTAACCTGCTGAATGCAAATAGACACCTGTCGAAATGGCACCATGAAGAAAGCGCCATTGAATTTCCCCTTCTTTCTTAAACACAGGTGCTTTGTAAATGATACCATAGTTGGGCTTTGAACCTTCTGGAATACTTAACAAGTCTGCCCAAATATTACTGAGCCTTCCTAAAATTGCATGGAGACTGTCAATTAAGAATTTATAGATGGCGCCCTTTTCAAGTTTATACAGGCATGTTTGAATAACGGTACTTTTTTCCTCAACTGAAGAAGTAAGCGTGTAGTGATACAACGGATTATTCAAAGCATAATTATCAAGCAGAGTTGGAGTATCAAAGAAATTCCTAAGGACATCACCGAAAACATTCAAAATTGCTTCTTGAAAAAGAATATTTTTGGAAGCAATGATGCGGTGAGAACGAATTGTGAGTAAAGGCTCAAGTTCATGGGACGTTTTCCACCGCCGAGCATCAAGGTTGATAAGGTCGACAATTTTTGTCACACCACCTCTAGCAAATTGATCAACTGGAAAATGGTGACCAGTATTGGGGTTAACAATAATATCATTCAGAAACAGTGGCTCATTAAGAATCCCTTCAATCGTATTTGGTTTTCCTCCACGCTTAACAACTACAGTTTTACAATTCATGGCCATCCACAAAGCATGATAGTATTTAGGGATAGAACAATCAATTTTCAAGTCTTTGAAAGAAATGCAGAATAACTGCTTATCATACTGCAGCGAGCCGATTTTACCAAGATAGTAATCAGTAAAATAATAACAGGGATGCTTAGTATCATCGTATAAATAACGTTGTAGGTACTGTAATCTAAAAGCTTTCAAACGGGACTCGAGATGAATAAGTCCCTGACCCCCCTTTTTGATTGGTAAATACACTGTTTCCCTTGCAACCCAGTGACGTCCCTGCCACATAAAATTATCAAATTTACGTTGGACAGCATCAATGAGTTCTTTTGGTGGAGATGAAACTGCTAAGCGATGCAAAATTTTAGTAGCGGCCAGCTGATTGATGACCAAAACACGGCCCTGATAAGATAAGGCGGTAGAAAACTGCTTCCAAACATTAAGTTTAACATCAATCATCTCCATCATACCTTCCCAGTTTTTATCAGCATAAGAAGCCTCATTACCAATATAAGCACCTAGAACCTTTAACCCACTCGAAAACCACTTGATATTTAAGAGCGTGTCACAGCGCTGTTTCCATTGACCACACCACAAGCCTTCTGATTTTAAGTAATTAATCCGTGCGTTTGAAGCCCTCTCATAAATTTCAAGCCAATGCTGTAATTTCTTAAAATCGTCATCACGGGTCAAAAGAAAACTCACATCGTCGGCATAAGCTGATAAAAGACAAACCTTTCCGTTGGAGTTTGGAAGCTCGAAACCACACATTTTACTCCGAGTGCGGATTTTATGAAGCAGAGGCTCGATACAAATGGATTATAGTTGTCTGGACAATGAACAACCTTGTCGAATTCCACGATCAAAAGAAAATGGAGAAGAAAGACAGTTGTTCAGTTTCAAAAGGCTTTCAGCGCGAGAGTACAAAAGCTTGATATAATTAATAAAACTAGGACCAAACCCAAAAGCACGGAGTGTTTTGAACAAGAAACCGTGGTGGACACGATCAAAAGCCTTCTCCTGGTCCAATGATAAAATGGCCAGGGGCAAATTACGTTCATTAGAGTAGTGAACAACATCTCGAACGAGATTAATGTTATCAGAAATATGCTTTCCAGGGACACAATAGCTTTGGTCAATGACAATGATCTCATGCAAAACATTGCGAAGACGTAAAGACAACGCTTTGGTAAAAATTTTGTAATCCGAGCACAGAATCGAAACAGGGGGCCGATTTTTTATCAGGCTATTGTCACCTTTTTTGGGAATCCAAGTCAAAATTGCTCTTCTACAAGACAGGGGGAGAATACCATCTTGAATAGCAGCAGTGAAATTATCAAAATAATCTTTGCAAATGAAAGACCAGAATTTTTGATAAAATTCGGTCGGGAGACCATCAATACCGGGAGAAGCATTTTTACCGAGCAATTGAAGTGAATTTGAAAATTCCTCAAAAGTAATAGGCAACTCTAAATTCTGCTTATTTTCATTGCTGATGGTTGGTAAGTCTTTTCACATCAAATCCTGCGCTTCAACTGAAACATCATCCGGGGAATAAAGGCTAGAAAAGAAATTAGCAGCAGTCTGACGAATTTGAGATGGATTCTCTGTGATATCGCCGTTTGGCAAGCGCAGATGTGTCATAAATTTTTTTGTTCCTTTATACCGTTCAAGATCATAAAAGAACGAAGTAGAGCTGTCACTTTCATTAAAAAGTTTAAACTTTGACCTCACTACAGCACCTTGCACCTGTGATTTCACAATTCTGTCCAAAAGATTTCTTTTTTTCAACGATGTCAACTGTGACATTACCATCTCTTTGAGAACTTTCCAGATTACGTAATTCGTGCTCAATATCACATTTCAAATTTTGTTTCCTCTTTTTTCTATCTGCAGAATAAAGCTGAGTCAAAATTGCTTGATTTTTAGTTTGCCGACATCCTACCACATTTGGAGCGAACTATACGAGTCTTTATGAGATCACCAGCTTGACCAAAAGTCGACAATAAGTTCACAATATTCATCATCAGATAACACCTCAGTATTTAAACACCAGACCGCACTGCGCGGTTTAACACTGCCTTGGGAAATGCCAAGTCTGACAAGATCATGATCAGAGTTAAAGCCATGCTCAATAGAAACAAACTGGATTTTGCTACTAAAACTTTTCGAAATGTAAAAGCGATCAAGCCTTGCTGCACTATTCTGTCTTTTCCAAGTATAATTCACACAATCGTCACCATGGAAACGTCTCCAGGCGTCGCACAGTTTGAAGCGGTTTATTGTGTTCGATAGAAAATCGGCAGTCTTTTGATCAGGCTCATTTCCGTGACGTCTATCTTTACTCGCGTTTGTAGTGCAATTAAAATCACCACCGAGAAAAATAATTTCTTCACTACGCAGTTCATTCAGTAGCCATTCAAGCTTTCGAAAATTAACAAGCCGTTCATTGTGATCAACCGAAGCATAAATATTAATAAAATTATAAGTAGTGTCATTAATAATAGCCTTAACATAGAGAAGTCTACCTGGAATAACCGAGCAAGATTTCACAATGTCTACTTTAATCCCCGGAGAAAAAAATATCGCAATACCTCCACTGTTTGAAGTTAGGTGAGAAAATTCGGCACGACCTCGCCAAACAAGCCTCCAGACATCTTCGTCACGGGGTAGGGAGTGGGTCTCTTGAAGAAAATAGACGTCAGACTTCTGGACATTTTTCAGAAATTCAAAGTTTCAAAACGTGTCAAGGCATCTCTGCACCCACGCACATTAAAAGTTGAAAGTGTGGGGCAGACCATTGTTAATAGAAGTAGATAGTTTCTGTTCAAATACATCTATTTGGTATTTTTGACATGTTTCTTGATCTTATTGACTAGTTTTCCAACTCGAGTTTTCTGAGGACTAGCGAGAATTCCAGATTTCTGAAGATGTGACAGTGATTTGATCAACAACTTTAAATCTGAACAAAATTCTTGTGATTGCTCAATAGGTTTTTTAGAATATTTTATGTCTTCAATAAAATCCATCAGAGATTTTTGGGACAGAGAAACAGGCGTCTTGTCTGGTAATTCACTCAGTGTTGACACATCAGAAAAAGATGAGCAGCGTGAAGCGGTGTCTTCGTCAACAGTAGTGTCACTGTCAGTTGCCAATGCAGCAAATGAATTTTGTACTGGAATACCTGAAGGAGGGGGGTACGAAGACGGAAAGGTGTATGGCGAGTCTCCCCAGTCATGCGATGCTGTTGAAGTTGGGGTGGATAAAGACAGATTATCGTCAGCTGAAGAAGGCAAAAGGACCTCAGGTGTAATTTCATTAGTACTTATGACGCTCGGATCGTCATGGGTTGAAGGAGGGGATCGTACCCTCTCTTCATCAGAAAGAACATTAGCATTGTTCAATTCAATGGTACTTTCACGATTTGATTGTTCGTCGTTAGTAATCGATGAAGGAGGCAACTGTACTTGTGGATCATCAGTTTCACACCTTTTTCTCTCGGAGTAATTTTCAGAAACATGACTATCGTCAGGACTCGGAGATCTCGCCCGCTTATTAACTCGATGTGATGACTGATGCTCTTGTCCGACAATTTCATTTGATTGATCATTTGACATCGTATTACTGGTCGTTTCATCACTAATATCGTCTCTTTCATTTCTGATATCATTGTTAACGTTCAAATCAGTTACTTTACTATCAGCCGGTTGAATGACAAAATGTCTTGATTTCTCGTGTTACAAGTTGTTTCATCACAAATATCGTTTTGTACACTATCATTGTCTTTGCGTTGATCTGATTCTCTTTCAATTCTGATTTCATTGTTATTCTCGCGGTGTAGCACAGGACAGTCTCTCCGTAGGTGACCAATGTCTTTACAGTGAAAGCACCTGGCTTCATCAGTAGATATGTAAATTGTATAGAAATGCCCTTCGTGGAGAACATGTAAAACTCCATTGATATTGTTCTGTTTCAACACGACGTACGCCTGACGGCGAAATGATTTCACATGTTTGAGGCCTTCCCTTTTACAACCAAGTGGAATATAACGAATACTGTGAGAAATTACTTTTCCAAAGGGTTCCAATTTCTCAATCAACAGTTCATTTGGTAGGAAAGGTGGCACGTTTGACAAAATTACCTTTGTAGCGGGTTTAACCATAGGCTGGGGCTGAATAAACTGCTCGCTAACAGTAACTCCAGTAGTGCAAACCATCTCAACCGCGTTTACAGTTTTCAGAAAAACAACCACAGATTTGTTCATCCTTGAAGCAGTGACAATATCACTTTCATCCACCAATTCAGCAATTTTTTCCACATAAGTATTCACACTGACACCATCCAGGCTTTCCATCTTCAGGGCATTCTTCATGCATAGTTTTGACAAGGTGTGGGCTTCACCATAACGCTGTGATAACACATGCGCGGCCGCCATTTTGGCCGACCAAGAAGGTGACAAGCACCAACTCAGTAATCGACCAAAATCTCAGCAATCCTCTGATAAAACAGTCCAATGTCACAGAGAGGAGAGTCTAGGAAACAAACCCAATCCAAAACGATGACAATATTGGTGAAAAACGGTCCGGCAAAGCAAAAACTACGAGTAAATACGGAGCAACAACAAACACCTCCTACTTCATGAAGAAGAAGAAGAAGAAGAAGAAGAAGAAGAAGAAGAAGAAGAAGGAGAAGAAGAAGAAGAAGTTTTTTCAAATGAACGAACAGAAAGGTACATATCAAATAAATTTAAATTTTTTGACGAAAAGAAAAAAATAAATCAGGCAAATGCGTTATCGCAAATGATGGTCAATTACTGAAAAAAACTTAGCAAAGTTTGACTCTATAAAAACTAGCAAAAACTGCAAAATGGCTTTGACACTGAAGCTGGAGCAAGACGGAGAGAACTGGTGAAAAGCAAACACATAGCTATATCACTTGTTACATTGGGAAAGAACCAATTAAATCTGAAATAGGCACAATTTTGTTGTTGACAGAAGGCAAGATGCGAGGTGCTGAAAATTCTCCGCTGAATCGGAGAAAGCAAGACAAAGTGGCGTAACAAGGAAACAGCAACATAAATCTGCAAAGAAAAAGAACAAGAACACCTTACATCTTGCAGAAAAATGCCGACTAACCGCCAATGAGAAGGGACATGCCAACCAAGAACTTTCTCAACTGATTACCCCCTCACAATACGAGGAGTACGGTGCCCAGGACGAATTAGGTTTTGGCAAAAAGGAAAGTGTGCTAAGAGGTGAAAGCGCACAAAAGAAAGAAGTATCACAACAAAGCTAAATCAATAGTAATTATTCCATCAATATCTACGGGAGCAATAATGTCATTAACACACCAAATGTTTTTGAAAGTACCTATGTTTGAATTGAGCGTGTAGTAATCATATTCTTCTAAACTACCAGAGCACACTTGCCGTTTGAAAACAGAAACAAGCATTTCACCGATTTAGGGATCATAACCATTAATTGCATTTCGTCTCGTCACATGAACTGCAATTTTAGCTGTCATAAAAAGAAAATTTAAATTAAAGAAGAAGAAAGACAAGGAGAAGAAGAAGTAGAACTCGAGCAAGACAATAGGGATCCACGACCAAGTGGCATTATACCCCTTCGGGTTAATTCAAGACATCCGTAAACCCTTATCCTGGACCTGAGTATTTGATGACGCGCCGAAATTACTCAAGATTTGAAATGCAAACATGATTCACAATGACATTTCTCTTTGAACCAAACCATTTCTAGAGTTGTGTAATATTTCTTATAAGGGGACACTTTGGAAGTTCCACTATCTCACAGGGAATATAGTCTAAATACTTTTGCAGTTGCAGTCGTCTGTAATGTCGGTCGGCTTTTGCTGCCTCTGTCAATCTTCGGTTTACTTCGCAGGCAGATGTTCAGAAGGAACGGCGGCGACGACGACGGAGAATCGTTAGAGCTCTCATTGTGTCTGGGTTAGCCATACTCACTAGCGCTGCAATTGCAGGGATTGCCGGTAAGTAATTGGAAAAAACTTACACTGAAAGAAACACATCACACCATGCATTAGCCGTGTTGTTGCCACTTAAATATTAACTCCGTCTCAGTAAAATAATATACTTGATATGATGTGCAATGAATTTGCACCGGGTATAATATTTTGGCCAGGATTCGGTTGAGAAGTTGCCATTATTTTGTTCTGCGAATTATACATAATGTGGTAATCTGTTGTTTGTTTGACAATTTCAATTTAACTCTCCAGATGAAAATTAAAAAATTCAACCTCCTCACGCCATTAAAGCAAAGTAATCAATAAAACATGTATTTGATGTTATCATTACATTGCCACTGCAAATTTTGCGGGTAATTTTTTAAACTTTGTTTTGATTCAAAAGGGATCAAGGGTATAGCAGTGTAAAATGCAAGTATGTTTTGGTTATTATTTTCATATTTCAATACATACCGTTGGTTTGACAAGCAGCATCGGATTTAAATGTCTCATACCTGTACAACATGTTTGTAGTACTTGCTTTCAACACATTATGTTGCAATTATTGACAAATTAAAAATAGTGTGCATGTTAGTAAATAGCAACGATAAGTAATCCAACCGACTTCGTCGACTCATTCCCCCAACCCACCCAAGTGTAAATGAACGTTCTAGTAAATGCACTTTGCTCAACAAATATTGACAATTGAGTTCCTGATCTACGGAAGAGAAGACGTGCGGCTTTATATATTTGCCTTTGACGAGAAAACTAGTTCTCCAGGATTATTATATTATGCACAGACTTAATTGTGATTGTCTCTGAAATACGTGTCTCTGAAATACGCCTGGCAGTTTGGCCATAGACTGAAGAGAAACGTTTTTCTACCATCTATGGTTAGGCTTAACGATATGATGGCATCCTGGCTCCTGGGAAAATATATATAGCTTTTGTATAATCTTATATATGAACGAAATTTATGACCGCAATATGGACTTTCGTTTATGTGATCATGCATCTCTCTTCTCGCTCCCAAGGTTATATGGGATCGCTTGATTCGGAAAGTTCATTTGAATGTGACCGAGATGGACCAACAGAACAGTTTGTACCACAAACATCGGTATTAAATCCAGGTATTTGTTAGGATTATTTTGCAGTTCATAGAAGATGACAATTTATCTCTCGCTTACAGATGTGTCCGTAGACAATGCAGCTAGACTGGGAGACAACGTATTAACGTACAGGTTTCTTCCTTGGCGTCTTCTGCAATATGCGTGGTTACCCTTGATCCGAGACAGTTCAGCGGGGCTCTTTCGGCTGCTCCTAATGTAGGGGCGACCGGAAGAGGTCCGCAAAGACTCTGGCTAACTTAAACTACTTATGCAATAATTGAGGCTGGCAAATCACCTTACGTACCATATTAGTAGGAACAACGGCAAACTTGCTTTTAGGGTAATCTCAATTCCTTTGCGAAGTCAGATCATTTTGTACATAAACTGCTGAACAGAAACTTAATAGTAAAAGAAAGGTACTTTGCTTGCAGCATGCGTCTCTCCATTTTGGCACTAGCCAGCCTAAATTACTAGTTCAAATAATAATTAAAGGGCTACCTATCTTGTTCACAAAAAGGTAAATAATTGTGTTGATCTCAAGGACAATGTAGATTATGTTTTGGACGGTAACACCTTTTACAGAATCAATATCTCTCTCCTCTCTCTCTCCAGCGATAGTTAGTGCCTCTGTTCAGGTTGAAAGCCATTCGTTGTATGATCTCAGCATCGAACAAGGTGAACAGAAGCAGTTTCATTTGGACGTTGTATTGGACATCGTTTATGCAAGCCACTCTGTCCAGGGATGTGCAGACACTTTGCTTTCAGTCAATGCTTTCCTGGCTGTGCATGATGAGAAAATCGATGTTGGTTCCTTCACAGTTCAACCACAGAGAGTACCGCAACATACAATAGAAACTCCAAGATGCCTATAATGAGAACAACTACTGCTCATTACAGTGACACAAAAATGAAACCGTTGGACTTGACGATTCAAACGAGGGAACGATACACAAATCGGCGCCGTTCCCGACAAGGACTATCAAAACAACAGCTAATTTACCGGGACACGACGTCATGCTTCATCAACACGTCGCCACAGTGTCCGACGTTCAAGTGTCATTCAACTTCGACGCCATTCCTTGTGGACATTATAACTTCATATGTGTAGAGATATACCCTATGGACACTGATGTCTGGCAATGGAAAGATGATGAAAAGAAAACAGCCTGTGTAGAGTTGGAAGATTGTATGAGTGAGACCGGATCATCATGTGATTGTTTTCCCTTGTCTATTTCTTTCTAGGTTTTGAATGACAGTGTGTGGTATGACTTTGATACGAAAAACGAAATGAACTTAGTGTAGTACGCGCCTTGAGAGTGAAACACTTAAATGTTTGCTAAAACTTTCCTAAAGGAATTTTTTAGCCTTCCATTTCAACATCGGAAAAAAATGGGAATGAGCGTGCAAATTTTGGTTCCAGAGAAACAAATTACCAAAGATTTACCCGTATCTGGAATTCAAAAAGAGCTGCAATCCCTGTGTTAACTTTATAGATATAAATAAAATTTTTGTTTTGAAAAATACTTAAAACTACCAAAGTCTTTCTTACACCAAGAGCTTTAAAATGAGCCCCTGCGAGTGGTAGAACCGAAAAATATTTGTGAAACTTTAGAGTCCGAATTTCCGTCCAAAAAATGACTGTTTGACGTATTAATAATCTGAAGGTCACAAAGGCTTACAGTCTTGCCCTATCTATCTATTCGTTAAATCATAAAACTGGGACATAAACAAAAAATGTATAACATAAATATAAGTTACATCATAAAGTTTCCAGTTGAGAAGTTTGGTTTTATTTCTTCTATTCGTACATACAAAAATATGTGATGCTAATACGTATTTGTAACTTCGTTTCTGACATACGTAAATACATACATACATACATACATACATACATACATACATACATACATACATACATACATACATACATACATACGTACGTACGTGCGTACGTGCGTGCGTGCGTGCGTGCGTACGTGCGTGCGTGCATGCATGCATGCATGCATGCATGCATACATACATACATACATACATACATACATACATACATACATACATACATACATACATACATACATACATACATACATACATACATACATACTAGTGATGTGATATATCAATGCATTCTATTCTGATAAAAGTTTCTACGTTTTCTTTTCTAATAGGAAATAAAGCACTTGTTCTTCAATTGCAAATACACGAAAGCATTTGAGTGAAAGCATTTTGAGTGAAAACTAAGTACGATATTGATGTAATAAAAGAGCCAACAACAAGGAGATATATGCCTTCGAGGCAGGAGACCAAATACCTTCTTAACACCGAGAAAATTGTCACCTGCCGTCGAGCACTCAGTCCCTTCTTGTATAAAACATTACTAAATGCATACGTAGAAAGCAATTTTACTCTCATATTTTATTCACAGCTGACATTGGAATAGTTGGCATCCAGCTGATTGGGGTCTTTAACATAACCATGGGAACCGATCAGTTGTTATCATTCGGCGTTCAACTTGACTTTGGAAGTGAAACAACAACGTATTTAAGGTCGGCCGATGATTTATTTGACGTACACATTTACTTTTCCACCGATGCAGTAGGGGAATCTCATTCCAAGAAAGTAATCGCTGGTCTTGCAGTACCTTTCATAATGAACATTCAACCAAATGCTCACATAACGGTCCAACGACTGCTTGCGACATATGATCTTCGCGCCTGGCTGTGCAATGTTACCATATGTATGTATGGACGTGTCCTTAACTGAGGTTACCTCTGTCATCACAGATTGCATCCAGGTAGAATTCTGTACAAGTAAGTTACCTTTAAGGTTCACAATATCTAGTTTCATTTCTTTCGGAGATCAACTCAGTCCCCGTATTTTTAGAATTGGGAGCTCAACTCTGTCCGTGTGTAAACGAAATCTGTAATTCTGAAAAAAAGTTCAGACACCTAGCATATCATGTAAAGTTTCGAAATGTTATTGAAATTGTGGCTCAACCGTTTTGTAATCGATGCATCCTTACTTTAGCGATTGGCGGAATAATTTGTCGTAAATTCTCAATTTGGAACCTAATGAAAGTCGAACCGCATTTCCAAACAAGTGTTCGATACATTGAGTGTTATAGGTTTTTGGCCTATTAAGCTTAATACATTCTCCTTCTCTGTAGACCAAGTTCAAGGCATGTATATAGATGTAGATGCTAACAGTGGAAGCACCTTGAATGTAGCAACGGGATCATTGAAGTTATTTACCCTTGACCTTGCTGTAGCTATAGGACCAGATACAGCCTATTTTACTGGTGAAAGTGAACAAGTATTCGGAATGAATCTGCATCTGAAACCATCGGAGAATGGCCCGGAGGTTATGACATTGACCAAAACGACCATGGTAACTCACGATGTGCTGGTGTCTCCGAATACAACAGTAGCAGTTTCTGGCGTGACCTTTACAGAAGCAGACTTAGCAGACCTGTCATGCGACAACATCACCTTCGCCTGTATTGATTTATTCCCTGCTGATAACGCAATACCGCAATGGAAATGGTCTGAGGGAGCCGTTCTTTCAGGCTGTGTTTCACTGCTTCTATCATGTATCGGTAGTGTATGGCAGTCCTATTCTCATGGCATAATAGGCAGTCAACTTGCCGATATTTAGAAACTGTAAACACAGATATTTTTTTTATTTTAAACAGGTTTATTTTTACCGGGCAACAGCAAGCGGTAGCCATGCCAGCGATATCCTCAGATTTACTGTGATTTTAACATTTTATTGCCCATCCCTTGCTTGAAAACTCCTCTACTGATCTTCTCTTACACAAGCCCCTACCCTTGATCAGTCTCATCTCACGTATTACCTTCTATCCCCTCCCACTCAGGGATCCCAAAAAAGGGAATTCTACTCCTTATAGGCTGAGGATTTATAAAAAAAATGATACGCCATCAATGATGTAAAATTATCATCACGAAACTGTCCTCATGCCACCTAAGAAACAACCGGACAACACCATTTTTGCCATGATCATCGTTGTCAGTAACTAATTGTATGACGTGTGTTCATAAAACATATGCAAAATGCTATCACCTATGATGTTTTATTACAAATTATACATCTAATTTAGCTAATTTATGGTTAACTTTCTTCTACGTAAGTATGAGAGCGCAAAAGTATCGTGAACTATAAAGAAGTCGTTTGAAGTTGTTATGGTCTTTACAAATGATCGATACTCGTGTAAGCCTTACTGCCCGAACAGTTATACTATGACCAAAACATATCAATTTACCGGCCGCCAACAGAAACAATAAATTGGAAACTGGTAAAAGAAATTTACGGACATTTTCAGTCTCTTTTCACAAGGTTAGGCATCATAAACTGGAAAGAGGTTGTTTGAGTCGATATAAGTGATCAGTAGTTTTTCTCATTCCTTACTGCGCCCGAAAACTTATACTCTGAACAATGTCTTTCAGTTTATCGGAAATCACCAGAAACGAAAATGGTAATTAGTTGATCAATGGTTTCTTTCTCTTTTCAATATCATATTCTGGCAGTTCAAGTTACTCCAAGTCGAAATCCACTGACAATTAATGGCGGCATCGATGTCGTAATGGGAGTTCCAAACGATGTATCTATGTCACTCATTATCGAAATTGCAAGTAATCAAACAGGAAGTAAGTATGGTGTAGCCAAAGATCTGCTGAAGGTTGAGGTGTTCGTGTCCGGCTCTGAGAATGGGGTGGATTCAAGGGAGGAACGTCTGAAGCCAATGTCCCATCGGAAGCAATGGCATTTCAAATAAGCGAGGTTCTGCAGATCGTGACAACGGTGAATCTGGATCTTTCATTCGAAAACTGTGACAGCTTTCCTTACATATGTGTCCAACTGTCACCTGTGGCAAACTCCGGCTGGTTTTGGTATGGTCACAGTGAACATGTTGGCCGGCCTGTGTAACTCTCACATCTTGCAGAAGTAAGTGTTTTCGATGTCAATGTTGTTTAGAGTGTTAACCGACCTGATTCTTATAATTACTACAGTAACGCCTCATTGACTGTCTGTCGATTTTGCCATCTTTTTCTCTCTTAAAATGTGTGACCCTGATGATCTGCGTGACGTGTTCCATCTATAAAAGTTGCAATGATATTTATGAATATTATATTTTGGCAATGATTACGTTTGTAAGTAGTACCGTGCTGATGATGATGCAGATGACAATGATGCCGACTATATTGATGATAACAGGCAACACTTCTAAAGGGAAAGATTTTTTAAATTGTCGCCAGGGTTTTACTTTTTCAGACACCGTGAAGTATGTGTTGGCGTCAGAACACATGACATGGACAAGTGCTCTTCAATACTGTCAGGATCTGGGGAAAACACTACTGCGGTTTGACGATGAAGAACGGCTGGTTTACTATAATTATTACCAACTCAAGTTATCAAACAACAGTTTGTAACAATTACATAATTGCGTTTTTAATTTGCTTATTTAATTTGCTTTATTTGAAATGGTTAGTAGTAGGCCAACCTTCACATAGAAAGGTCTGACCTCCATCTTACTAAGAACAAGTTTGACTTATTTGTATACTTGAATTTGTGCCACTTCATTTGATATAAGAAGCATGGCTCAATTTCAGTGAATATACGCCTACATTGACGCATAAAATGGGTGCGTGCTTATATAGATGTACACACTTCCTTACGTAAGACCATACGTATGTGTTACTGTCATGTGTCATTCATTCCAATTCAAATTTCTTGAGCTATGATTTTATAATTTGCATCGATAATGATATCATACAATTTATTATAACGAAATGTTTTGTATGACTTCAGTTCGTATTGCAGGATGGTTAGATGTTAACGATAGAAATTTCGAAGGGGAGTATCTGCACTCTGATGGATCAACGCCACCTTTCATGAATTGGGCAGATGGTGAACCGAATAATGATGTTGTTGGTGAAGACTGTGTTGAGTTACGGTAAGGGTCATTTTGTTTCTGTATGTTTGAATCATTGCTCTAAGTCTAGAAAATAAACCAGAAAATTGATTTGCTGTGATTCGGTAAATGGTGTTTTAAGTGATGACGCAAAAGTAAAACATTGGAATAGTGGTGGTGTGTACCTGAAAATGTTGTTTTTTTTAAAACCTCGAAGATCACAGTAATATACCGGGAGTTGACCTAAGGGATTAACTTTTCAATAAGCTTCCGAGCTATTTAAAAAAAACAGATCATGAGAACAGATTTCGCTGTAATGGAAGAAGAAAGAACTATCTTCTGATTGGTTGTGTATTTCTTGTTTAAGATCGGATGATGGCCAGTGGAATGACGTCGTGTGTGATAATCTGAGAAGATTCGCCTGTCAGGAAATAAGTAAGCAAAGCCATTCCATACATTTAAATTAACATATTTTTCAAACGTAATGCAGAGAGGGCTCATTGTAATTTCCTTTGATACCCACGTAAAGAGACCGTAAAGATTATTTTGTATACGACTGGCGGAGAGAAAAATGTCAAAGGGGTAAAAACGTTCATCAGAGGTGTTGTCCCGAAGTAATAGTTTGTAGTAGGCCTACTTCCTTCATGTGAAAAGGTCTACCTTCAACTCACTCAAACAAGCTCGATTATTAGAAGTACCCATATTCTTAGGCACGGTGGAAATAGAATCTTTGTCGAAACAGAAAAATAGATATATCGTTGGTTCCTACCATTGCAATAGTACAGGTCCTTCAATCCCTCAACAGTGTACGAATTGTCTCATTATTGGGATTCAACTTCAAACTTCATATATCTAACAGCAAGATAGCATGGTGTTCAATTTATGTGGGTTGTAAGGGTCGAAACGCCAATTTTCTTTTTGAACAACTGTCCCCAAATCAACATTATCGATGGTAAGACAAGCTACAGAGCGACCTACAATCTGCAAGAGGGTAGGGGAGATGCCCCAAAGAAAGTTTCCATATTGTTAATGAAAAAAATATGTAAATTACTTTAAACCTAGCTGAGCTTGGTTATCCTCTCTTGCCAATATTGTAATGCTATGACCTTGAATACAGTCCATAACCGAAGAGAGATCGTCAAGATCTTCAGCTTAATCGCATGACTTTAATGGTCCGCTTTTTTATGAGCAATAGAACCTGTTAGTCCACGTTGTGTGCTATTCTACAGCTGATGTCAAATTTGTTGTAATGGGTCAACGTCAGGGTGCCTATAGGGTAAAAGCCAGGGTGACTAGAGGGAAATTACAATGCCAGTTGAACATGTAAGAGAGTGTTGTTGTGATTTCAGGTCCTACATCCATCGGCTCGGTTTTTCAGAGTCATACTGAAGCCAACAAAGACACTGGTTCGGTATTTCCAAATTATACAATATGTAAATGCTTTCATACTATGATATAACACACAAATTAACACAAAAACTTAAGACACCAGTACCAAAACATAGAGACCCCAGCCTTCCCAGTACCCCACGTTAATCCAGCGCCCTCAAAGTACCAGAGAATACGCCATGCAGCATAACCTTCTCAATACATAATTCGTCATTTCTGTTACCAGCGAGCTGTGCACCGGACTTCGTCTGTGCAAACAAGAGATGCATTCCGGCTGAATTGGAGTGTGATGTCTTAGCAGACTGTACTGATGGTAGTGATGAAGTAGATTGTAAGTGTGGTGATTTTCCACGGTCAAAGGTCACGCAATTCCGTTATATCCGAGTACCATTCCGTTGTGATCCGCCAACTTGTGATCACATAGATTACGAAATATCTGCTCAAGCGCTGCTACGCGATCGTGTATACTGTCCACATGTCTTGTAGAAAGAGAAAGAAACTAAATATTGATAAAAACGTCATCACCTAGACCACAGGTATTGGTTGATGAAAACGAGCGTGTCAGACTAAATATGAGACACGAGTTACACATAGCACAACAGGCAGTCCATAGCAAATGTAGACTGAAAGATTTAACCGTGTGCGGCGCCCGTTTACGACTTAATCGTTCAGTCTAAATCAAATGTAACGCAATGGTACAGTCCATTCTCCACAAAACTGACACATCGTAGAATGTACTAAGAGAAAACAAATGGGAACAAGTGACGGAAAGAAGTGAACAGAAAGTTGTCTGATGGAATAATCAATGATATACGATGATGGTTTTTGTTATGCATGTATCTTGATCGTGCACGTAAAAAGAAATGATTGATTGGTATACGGTAATATTTATTTATCAATATGGTTCGGTATATTTGAATCTATCTTGTTGACCTTTAGATGGAACAGTTGGTGTATAATATTAAAGGGGAGTTCAGTCACCTCTGTAATCACAAATAGATCAATTTAATGTTGTCAGTTTTGTCACTTAAAATGCCTTATTTTATGTTATTCAGATTTACTTGTTATGTTGGCGTCCTTTCATACACGTCATGTCATTTATTTGCATAAAGTCGCTAAAGACTGAACGAGCTGTAACCTTTGTTGTATTTTCAAACACTATACTCTTTTCATGAAACACAGTTTTATGTACAACTCCAAATTTTATTATAAAATGTCGTGTGTCAAATACCTGAACACAGCCTGTACGTATGTAATATGCAACGATATTATCGAAAACTAAATTTTAGTTCTTGACCAGCTTCCATTTATCGATTTTCGTCGATAACATCGGAAATTGTAATCGATGCGTTATTTCGTCAGGGCTTGAACATTTGATTCAGCATATTCAATGGAAATGATGATGAGAATAACTTCTCCTTAAACAATATATATGGATGCATCTATTTCTCATAGAGTATACGTCAATTTTTCAGGTCCATGCGTCACTTTCTTGTGTGACAACAGCCACTGTGTTCCGGACAATCGGCAATGCGATAACCATGATGATTGTGGTGATAACAGTGATGAGGAAAATTGCGGTAAGAATTTTTTCTCATCAGCTGCTATTCTCATTAACTATTTTATACAAGGTAGGATATTTCAATTCAAATTTGTATACGGCACCCATGTCAATCAAACGATCTTCCAAAGGAGGGTGAGTAATTGCTTAGACCACTATTTTCCAAAGGAAATGGCTGTGGTGATTTCACGTTCTTAGGATTCCCAATTAAATGTGAAAGTATACGTAGGGTGCACGTCCATCATCAACTGACATGGACAATAATATCTCCTGACCTTATTTTACTCAGGATACTAATTATTTTCTTATGATGGCCTCGTTGTGTGTAGTGGAAATTCATGAATTATATTTCAGTCAAACAAGTAGTTGACATTTTCCTATACTTACGCTCTGTTTAGATAGTAAAAGTAGTCATTGGTGTCAATCAAACAACAATAACAGCAGCATCAAAGATGGATGTGACATTGATATAGGTATGATCATCAGTATGTATATATATATATATATATATATATATATATATACTATTGGTTCTTACGCTTAAATACTAAGCGAAAATACCCTATTGGGTATCGTACCTTCCAATACCAAGCACCCTCTGCACACTTACATGATACCTATTTAGACATTCTCAGGATGAGACTTAGATTTTTGTGTTGAAGGGAGAAACACTGTAGCCTGTTGTCGTATGGTCAGTTGTAATACACACTGGTTATCTTATTTCTGACCACTTTCACTGTAATGAAATGGCCCTTATGAAGATGTCGTAATCTCTTAGCAAATGGATTAGTTTAGAATCATAGTTCTTGTTGAAGTATTTCCAAGCAACTTATGAGATAGAGAATAACTCTACTTTCACACACCTTGAGTGATTTAAATAATGACAATCTACTTACACGTTACAATCGTCAAAGCTACTTTGATGAAAAACAAGGACTTGATTTACAGTACTTTGCATAGTTCATCTATGACAAAGGACAAGAAAAGGTATCATACAGCTTAATACACTTATCATTACGGTAGTTTACGGTTTACACTTGTAGTCTTGACATCTCTTGAGCAAAACTTAAAATACATGATTTGGTATGGACCAAACTTGAGACATGTAGCATCTACATCACACAATGATATGTATACTTTCTCTACAAAACATAGTAAAGTTGCATTCTTAATCGCTGTTATTCTGATTGGGCACTACCTTTTGCAAATTGAAAAGTGATGATAGTACTTCGGGTAAAGCTTAAAACAAATTAAATAGAGACATGCCTAGTGGATTTGGACGGGTTATCTATTCGCTGTTTCTTGGATCGGATCGTCTTTCTTAACTCTATCTGTGGATGATGACTAAACGTGTGGTTTAAATATTTGATTGCTTTTTCCTTTGTGTGAATGGCACAAACTCGATGTGAATGGTATTATGAATAAACATGAATTACTATTTTGACTGGCACATAAGCTTGCATATTAATCATGCTGCCTCTCGTTTCTTTCAGATTTGGCTTCTTGTGGTGACAGCGAGTGGCAATGCAACACTGGTCAATGTATTACGGGATCTTGGCGATGCGATAACTATCCCGACTGTCCAGGCAATGAAGACGAAGTTGGTTGTTAGATTGAGACACGATTGTAGTCAATAAGTTTGATGACCACTAGTGAGATATCAGAATGCGAATCTCCGAGACCAAAATGTCTTAATATATATAAACAGTTATATGGTAGACAACTGTCGTAAAATTAACATAATTCATATGCGCAATGTAAAATCTTTGGAAGTTTCCTAATACTTTGAAAAACATTTCCTATTCAGGTTTAAAAACAGTAATCATATATTCAATGTATATGCATTATAGACACTCAAGACAACGATGGCACCGTTCATTTAAGTCATAAGCAGTCTAAATTCTATGTATATTTAACAAACCATTGTGAAATTTTACACAATTACATCTGATCGTCTCCGGATTGCAATAATTTGGACTTTGAATCAATGTTCCCGGAACTGTGTATGCACCAACAGGACTGATGAATCAGGCCACATTAATTGATGTGTACTTTGACTTTGCTTCCCGAATGAGACCTCATATTTCACACTTCTTCATCTTAGATATTTTAATAAACCGTAATAGAGTTCAGAAAAGTCACAACATCTTTAGTAATAAACTGTTAACACACCACATAGTAACCTTTTGCTTAAAACACGCATTTTTGGGCTACAAAGGATGTTATGCAATGTTTCTTTCTCTTTGAATAAAGCTGTTCCTGATTATCGTGGATTTAAAACATTTTGAAGATACGTTGTATGTTTTGTTGAACATTAATGGCGTAGGACGAACTTAACGCCTCTTCCGCACCTGAGGAGATTAAAATTAAATACTATGCAAAACGTGAAAAATTGACTCCACCAAAGTGATAAAAACCCTATGTTTTATATATCGTATGATGTAAACTTTAAGTTCGTCCCATGCGTTATAAATATGAGCGGTGCGAAAAACATGCTTTGCTGTAAGCTTAGGTTTTGTCAAAGTGGTCTCTTCTTTGCTACCATAGGGAAAGTTTGCATTGAAAATGAAGACGATGATGATGGTTGAGGTGAAGAGTATTGTTTTATGATGATGACAATGATGGTGATGATGATGATTATGATGAGGTGATATGGTGGTAGTAGGGGTGCTCTCTCTCCCTCTCTCTCTCTCTCTCTGAAAAATTTACAATTACCTGGTCTTGAATATTTTTAAAAGCAACAAGCATTGAAGTAAATAACAATATAAGACATTCTTTCAGATCCAGATCCTATATAAATTATTATAAGACTTTGCCTGCGCTACAATTTAGTTGTAGTTGTTGTCGATAAGTACGACTTTCTCTTAATAGGTGGTAGCTCTTTCCAATACTAATCTGCTAGACTCCAAGATTTACTTTAGATAATTATAAATACCACATCTGGGGGTAATTTTAATGGCTTTGAATACATTCAAGTGTCACACACATAAAGTGACATCAACCTAATTCGACATTGGTAAGAATGAGATTGTCTGAAGATGGTAACATTTCAATATCAGATATCTACAAACGTTGTGCATTCTGATAATTGTAATGCCAACTTAGGTATTTAGGGTTTTACTCATTTAGATTTTGCCAGGTCGTTTAACGTTTGACTTTGATTAAAAAAGAAAAATCATGTAAAATGACCTTTTATTGATATATTTGTTTTACTGGTATTTGTATCTGTGCTGCAATATATTTCATAAAAACATTTTTTACGCTTATAGTCGAAGTTTGCCTATGATAACTTATCAATAGTTAACTGAGCGTAAACCAAAATACATTAGCGGGTGTTTAATTATTGCGGTATGACACTGTCCATTACGGTGACAAAACAGACGTGGACATTAAACTATCTAAACCTAATACCAAATAAGATAGCATGCTTTTCGAATATAAAAGACTTTAACGTTTGCCCTATATTTCCTCAATTAATGTTTCAATCATTTCTCAAACGGAAATAAAAATTTAGGAGTCATGGTACAAAGAGAAGCATTAGAGAAGCAAATTGTCTAATAATTACCGATATTCGAAAATCGAAATGGCCGCTGTTCCTGAGTTAATTCTGTGGAAAAATAACAGTTTTGTTTACGAAAAACCAGGACAGTTAAATGGAATTCTCCAAGACCTACAAAAAGGCCCAAACGTGTTGAAAATCATTTTAGAATAATCGTTGCCTGCTGTTTATTGCGGACAGATGCGACTCCAGGTTGTTTCATTCGCTTTTCACTGGTGATATGAGACACATAAGAAAATCGTTAATTGTTCAAAATGACAAGGACTTTCCAGAGCAAAAATATCTTATCAGTACCTAAGCCAACACAGGTATCGAGCCAACATCTGTCAGCGGTGATGGCGCCGGTGAAGTTTCGAAACGAGGAATTGTTCTCCTAATACTTCTGTGATCGCCCATGGAATATAAATTCCATGCCTCGACACGTTGTTCTGATAAAAAGATCAATCGTAGATCTGCGATAAAACATTGACATATATTCCTGACAGTTCGGTCATTATTATGCTGAGTTCATTTGACAAAACCTTGACATTGAGGACGTCTATAATGTTTGTAGATATACGGCTAGTTTTCAATCGGTTTCGAACCCGCAACATACAATTCAAGAGTTGAGACATAACGAACAAGAACGCTGGTGTGCTCCCGCCATTTGAACACCAAAAACGTTGACAACAAAAGAATTAGCCATAAAATCCCAGGCGACCTTTCTTAGTCTCCCCGTAGCCCCGCACATTTAAGCAAAGATATCTAAACTAATTATTTGTTCTTAACAGTAAAATGAAATTTGGACATTAAACTCTGCCTACACGATATGCATCGCCACAAACATTAAAACAATACAAGGAAGAAGAAAAATGCGGAACGACAAACAGAGTAAACGGGAAACAGGACGAATTTTTCCTAAACCTCTGCCATATTCTCGTCTACGGAAATGATTCCATCTGGCTGATTTCTTGCAATTGTTTACTCTTGTTCTTTCTTAATACGATTGGAACTTATTTGGGATAATTGGATTTCATATTTTTCAAATTTCTCAAAATGTTATGTGCACTATAGCTGAATGTTGCGATATTACAAATTACTCATAAAAACAAGTGAGTACCTTAAAAGAAAAGCAGAAGAGCTTAGATTTGCAGATTAGATATACATTACTACATCATCCAATTATCCCAAATTAGTTCTAATTGTGTTCATTTTTAATCTTAACATGATATTTCACCGGGACGATAGCGTAGTTTCGGAAAATTTCGTAGCAAATTTGAATTGACCGGGTAAGACAATAGGTACTTGTTATGAGTATCCTAAAAAGAGATTATATTATATTTGTGATGATGCTTACCATTTTAAAGTATGAATTTAATAGACTATGCCCTATTTATTAAATATGCCAGGGGAACTGACGGCAAACGCTATCTAGACTTGCTTTACTTAATCATGTTATTGAAATTGCAGGAAAACAAACTAAATCACAAGCGCCTTCTGAACGTCAGAAATCGTCTTTGCAGAAAAAAAATTGAGAAGGTTCTGGCCCAAATACAAGTTTGTCTCACGAGTGGTGAAAACTCACTCAAAAAACTGTTGTTTTCCATAAAATAGCATGGGATACCCTATCAATAGGACCTGGATTTTATTTATTTGACCAGCCCAATGTATTTCTTAAAGTCTGTGTTCTTTGTAACAATCCTTGGTTTGCCCGCCTACATTAGTTAGCACTCAATAATTAATATTAAACAGTTCTTCGGCAGAAATTTTATTTGTTGGTATTTGTCACTTTTTAACAGAGAGACACTCGGAAAGACACACGGGGAGAGAGAAAGAAACGGGGAAACACAGGGGAGAGGGATGGAGCTACTTAGCGAACGAGAGTGTCTAGAGCCAGAAAGTTTCACCTATAATTGAATATCTGACACAGAATGTTGTTACATTTTTGTGTTCTCAAGAAGCGGTAATTTTAACCGCAAGATATTCCTGCAACCGACGATAACATGAAACTTTCTCTTTATCAAATGTAAGCTCTATGTATTCTTTTCCTTGAGGTATACTTAGACGTTTTGTTATGTACCGTTTCTTGTTTTCTGTCAACTTTAAATGCTATTAAAGGCTACTTTACAAGTTTCTCCTTCCAGGTGAGACTTTAAGAGGATAAATACACTGTTCATAACAATCTAGCCTCTTGAGGTATACCCTTTTAACCTATTATATTCTTTGAGTCCGTTACATGAGTTTATGAAGGATTAGGAACTAACAACGTTCTTTGCTTTAAGCTATATATAATGTTAAAGTGATGTTCCCCCATTTTAAAACCTGCACATTAAACCAATGATGACGATGACGATAACAACCACACAAGCTGTTTATTTCTCCCATTACTAAATTCTAAAATGTAGAATAGTGATTTTTCAGCGAACAATAAGGTGACTATGACTTGTCTTCAATCCGAAAAATTTGTTGCTTTGGTATGTCGCATACTTTACGGAGAGGGTTCATCTCTCCCTGTTCTTACTTGTTAAGGTTTTCGAGTTTTGACATGGCGTTACAAGTGTTTTTTTTTTTTACAAAAACACGGGTTACCATGGAACGTTACAAAACGTTTTGAATGAGTTCCCCCTTCGAAATAGTAAACGTTTTTAAGAATTAAATGCAGATAAATTGAGTTCTTTTCTCGTTTATGTGAAGAAAATGGGGGAAAAGTCGCCGCGAGTTGAATATTTACAAGAAGCTAACGTTCTTAACTGATGTTAAACAAGATTAAAACACTTTCGTTTTTTCCATAAAAGTCTGTAGTCTAACAAATCAAATTATAACAATTTAGTCTCGGAGTGAAGGAAGCACTTTTACATCCCCTTTTTACACAAAATACAGTTAGAGATGTATAGTATAGTGAATTTAGGGATGTTCACCATGACTGTATATAATACTGGTAAGAAAATACTTAATGATATTTTTCGAGTGTGAGCTTCCGTACGTTCCAGGTAGGATAGCCAGGAAATAAACACATAAGGGACCAGGCTGAGCAAAAAAGGATATTTAGATGGTAAGATAAATTGCTTCCTATATCATTTCCAAACGCAGGACTGTTGGTTTTGATGGAGGATTCTTGTCAACTCGCAATAAAATGGTATTTAAAGTACGAGGTGATTTTCGCAGTGTAAGAGAGTATTTCATGATAATTTGTTGAAGGGCAAGCTTACCTATATACTGAAATGTAGACGTCGCTTAGAATGTCACCTTTGTGTGTAAAATTTCAAAAACAATCAATGAACTAAAGCAAACTTTGTCGTTTTAGCGCTGGGGTTTTCTTGCGTATTGAAAAAAAGAAGACTTTACAAGACCTAATTACCAACACATAAACAGGTTCAGTGCTCTTGGTATAGTTCGTTGGTGTTCATAAACTGTTACCCTAAACATTGTTTGACAACATCAGTAAATATATATTACGGGAAGGTGGAAGACTATTTCGTATTCTAATCTGCAGCTGATTATCTCAATCAGGTAAATAGCTCAATTATTTCCATTTATTGTAAATTCGAATACCTGAACTTAGTCATCTAACGATGGACGGAATCTTAATCTGCCCCGAGGAGATATTGAGAATCTGAAAAGGCGAATTAAGTACAATAATCAGCCCGCTGGAGAGAATTGGTCTGAGTTTATAAAGGAATGATATTATCGTTTGAAGGGAGATTAGCCGTGTTCGTTCTCTTTATAGCGATAATGTTTTTCGAATAACGTTCGACCACTAATTAATTATTGACATTTAAATCATATGTAAAGCGGTCTGGTCTGAATCTAAGTGATCTGCAGGTGAAACTCCTCGCACTCTGATCAGAACACATCATCCACAGGATAGCAATCTTTGCATCGTTTGGCACGATGACCAATAACAAAGTAGAACCAATAAATGAGGACGCCGCTAATCCGGTAAGTACATTTCATATGAGTCTTTCTACTCGCTTGGAAACAATTTTACTCTAAACCGGGGTGGTGATGTTACAGCTTTGATAGCCTTGTTCTTTTCAGAATATTTACTTCTAAAGTAGACACCTTTTCTGTTGTGATATTTGTCTTCAAATTAAAGAAACGACGAAAGTTGTATTATTAAAAGTAGGGCTATATCAGAAGGGATGAATAATGAAATTCGCTAGACGTAGGTTTCCCTTTAAACTCAGCTAAAAGTGTATATAAGTGTTCCCGAAAAGATAGCAAGAATGATATTTTGATGCAGCATTGTCTGAAATAATAGTCGAGGACTATTGAAGAGTTTCCATAGGTTCGCTAACGTGCAGCAGAAATTTTTGTTACGTTCATTTTTAGACATAATTTGGCATGCACCCACTACGGTAAATGGTCCACAGCTATAGAAATGATCCATGGAAAAGACAAGTGGAAAATTTCATAATAAAGATTGCACATGAATTCACAACAAATTTCTCGTTAAATTTTATTCATTTGGCTCTCCATCCAAGCATGAAATTGTAGCTAGTGCTCATAGAGTCCATTAGATTTCACTCGTTTAAACACTGAATCCACAGATTTGAACAGAAAATGGAATACATTTTGAGTTACGTTCGCATGTTTACGCCATAGCAAAATATGACAGCAAACAAAAAACACGAAAGATCATTTTGCCAGCTACAAAAGCATCAAAAGGCACATTTTTTCTATATCATTATTGACGGGCGTTACTGTAGATCGTCTTCTTTGAATTCAAGTTGATATGATAAAAGTTAGGCCTGTTTCAATCAATTATTTTAAACTTCTTTGTGAAAACTCCGTTAGAAAACTTAGCAGAAGTTAGAAACTATGTTTGTTCAGACGGCAAAACTAACAATATCATGGAAAATAAATTAATTGGACATATATCATCCATTTAGAATTTTTATTTGCTTTAGGGTATGATAAGTAATTAGCTGTGTTTGGTCTCAGTGGTGGTAAAACTGCATACGGAACCTTTTTTATAGAACTAAAGCTGCTGACTATATATTGGTTGTCAGTGAAATTACCTGCTTGTCACAGCAAAATGTTTGCCGTTAAAAAAGCAAATGCTTTAATCATACGATTTGTTAAGTAAATAAGTTTGAAGCATGATATACTACAAGAAAATGTAATTCAAAGTCAAAATAAAATGTAGATATCAAAGCTCTCTCTATAACTAGTATCGAGACGAACAGTATTGTTTAACTTAGATGGGTATCATGAAAGATTTTTGCTAAGATATTTGCAGCTGACAAGGCAGAATTTAAAAGTACCACTGGAGAACACGTGGGAGGCTGAGGGTAAAGTGTCAGAGGAGGTTGTTCTCTCTCTTGTGTGTGAAATCGTGCTTTCAATTTGTAATTTTACTTATTAAAACTGTGAGAATACGTATCCCAGGGGGAGAGGGAGAGAGCGTGCGACGGGGTGCCCCAATCGAAAATTTTGAGAAACTGATGTGTTGAATGGTGCCATCTGACAGAGGATTCAATTCATTTTGCACCAAAAATTGAGTGACACCTCTTCTTTCTCTCCTCATGTTTAGCGACCCCGATGTAGTTGTCGATTTTTTTAGTAACCCCTCACATTCCTCCGACCCCCAGGCCGTAAATAATGACGGAGGATTTCGGTTCCCGATGAGAAGAAACATGATTATAAACGTGTCCGGTTAGGCCTTGCTCCTAAATAGGCCAGCGGGTGCTGTATCGTCTACTGCAATCTGAGGATACTCTTTGCAAAGTGCATGAAAAGGAGTTCGTAAAAGAGAACTTAACACTTTTGACAATTTGTGCACCAAGTAGAAATGTAATGAATCCACCACCACCGTGACGTTGTTCATTATAAAGGCCTTACTTAGGCGTTGCCCATTACGCTAAGATGATACTGAGACGACAACGAAAAAAGATATTTTCCTTTCAACAATATCGGTTTAAACTACATTAACCAGTATTTAAGAATTTGTGAATTAACAACTTGTATTTCAGTATATATACAGTCGGATATATTCTGTCTGTTTACCTGCTAAATTCGTCGACCTGCTAAATTCATGACTGCGTTAGAATTTTCAGTTTTTACTTTGAGACTAAAAATCCTTGAGTTGTATCAATCGTGTATTAAAGGTATTACAATTGACTTTATTACAACATCATGTCAGCGAACTTCTTCAATAACCCATTGTGAAACTATTGCTTTGTCTTTAGTCTCTAGGAAGTAGCTTATTTATGTTGTAATTAAGGCAAGGAAGGACCAATGTCAAGCTTTTGAATTCCGTTCAACCAATTCGATTGCATGATAAAATTTGTCGACGATAACACGAGTTTTGTAATAAAAAGACCGCAAAAGCAGCCTCCGAGAAATATTTTATTTCGTATCTCCGCCGTTAGCAGCTCTTTGAAATATTCAAGTTGCATTTTAAATTTACAAGCACTTTTGTGATTTTGTAATCCAAGCGCTGTTTAAAAATCTATCCTAGCCGTGGGGGTCGTCTGTAATAAAAGCTGACGCACTAGAAACATAATTCTTTAGCTTGGTGTTAATCCCCTCCTACGTCCCAAAACAAAACCCCTTAATGCGAATGAATACAGGTAGGCATCATTTTTAGGTTGTAGACTTTTTCAACGTACCAAAAAGACCGGTTTTTAGGCATGATTTTCTTCATCGCAGGACACAAGACGCAAAAACCGGAAAAAATTCAAAACGAGTCGATCTCTCACGTCTTGAACTAGTGGAAATGCATCAAATGTGTATCAAAATCGTGTCAAACATGCACTCTATGCAGATTTATGGCACATAATTTCTGTGTTTCAATGGGTGAACGTTTGTTCAAAATCATAGTTTCGTTTACTTACCAAAGAATCAGGGTTAACCATACTTGGGCACTATGGTGCTACTTCGTGGCCCTGTTGTTAACAGAAATTGACATTGCCTTTTTTATAAAATTTGATGGATAAATTAAAAATTGTAAAAAGGGTTGGAGGGCCTAAGTTGCCTATGTTGAAAGGACGTGCACTGATTATGCTAAATGCAAAATATGTGCTCAAGTAGTCGTTATGCTCTTGTTTAGAAGAAAGTCTAATATCATCTCATGGTTATTTTAGGTTTTTTGTGAAACCATTATGGCTGCCTACCAACGTGACCAATCCTAATGGATTATGTTGACAAAACGCTAACACATTATTGATAACGTATGTAAATCCAAATCAATTCAATTCAAACGGTGCATTGCTTTTAAAGAAGAGGGACTTTCGAACTTTACTCAAAGCTTAATATATTGTTTTCGCAAAAAAATATGGTCACCCGACCGCACTTCCAAATACTGAAAGAAGTCACTATAAGGATAATGCATTGTAAAACTTCAATTCAAATTTGAATTGTTCGTAAAAACAAATGTAGCCACCACACCACGTGACCAATGAAAATACCCTTCGCAAATCTAGAAGTACCCACACTAAGGATGATGCGAGGAAAATGTAGTTCAAAAGGTGTGATGTTCTGAAAAAAAGATGTTTTAAAAGATTAAATTTGATTTTTTGAAAACAACAAATCTGGCCGCTAAATCATGTGACCGATATTAATGCCTTTCGTAAAATTGAAAGTACTCACACTTAGGATGATACGAGTAAAATTTATGTTTACATTGCGAATTGATTCTTGAGTAGAAGATTTTTGAAAGAAAAATATTGGATTTTTTTGTTAAAATCAATATTAAGGCTAAGATCACATGACCGCTTGCTTTTTTATCAGCAAATTTAAAGATCAGAAAACTTGCTCGCTACTTTGACTATACCCCTAAGTCAACAATAAAAGTGAATTCAGGTTTTGGGAAATTCAAGTATGGCTGCTTGTTCATTTAGCCAAGCAAATCTGTAGGGTCATGTGTACAAGTACTCATATGTACACATTTGCCCTGCAAGTTCCAGAAGTTTGCGTTTAGCTATTTTCGAGTTCTAGGTCAACAAAGGAATGACAGAAGAAGGAGAAGAACTCCATCAAGATCATAGGGACCCAAACCCAAGTGGACTTAAGCCCCTTCGGTTTAATGCAAGAGAGCCGCAAACCCTTAATTCGAGGCCTTTGTATTTGATGAGGCGCCGAAATTGCACAAGATTTAGAAATAGAAACATGATTCACGATGACAAAGGTTTCATACCGTAGACCTTCTTAATCATTAAAGCAATACTACCCTCATGGCAGTTGTAACGAAACTGCTGATTTGTCGTGTATTTTTCCACGAAACCATGACTGGAGTTTTGTAATATTTGTTGTAAGGGAACACTTAGGAAATTCCACTCTAACAGCGCATAGTGCTAGTGTTTCAGTAGCCGTCATCTATAATGTTTTCGGCTTCGTTTGTTTCCGTCTATCATCGGTTTACTTCGCAGGCAGATGTCCAGAAGAGACGGCGACAACGACGACGGAAAATCGCCGCCGCTCTCATTGTTTCCGGTTAGCTATTTTCGTTATCGCTACAATTGCAGGGATTGCTGGTAAGTAACTGGAAAAAACTTACAATGAAAGAAAAAAATCACACCATGCATTGGCGGTGTTGTCGTCACGTAAACATTAATTCTGTCTGAGTAATGACATGATATGACGTACGTGCGATGAATTTGCACCAAACAGTGTTCTTATTTTATTGTGGCCAGGATTCGGCTGAGAAGTTGAATTTTGTTGCAATATGTTGTTTGAAAGACAATCCTTTTGTAACTATGCCCCGAGGTAAATTAAAAAATATAACTTCTTACCACCGTTAGAGGGAGCAATAAAACATGTATCATTACTTTGCCATTGCAGGTATTGCGGAGATTTGGTCGCATTCTTTTGTCAAAACGGATTCAAGTTACTACAGTTTAAAACGCAAGGATGTTTTTGTATTAATTTCTTTTTTCTTAACGGATACCGTTGCTTTGACGAACAACGTCGGATTTAAACGTCGCCGATTTCAATACCCGAATATGGAAATGAACGCTCTTGTAAATGCAATTTGCTCAACATATTGTGACAACTGGATTTCTGATCTACGAAAGGGAAGACATGCGGTTTAATATATTTGCCTTAAACGATAAAATGAGTTCTCCTGGGATAGTTTGTTATACAAACACGATTGGAACTAATTAGGTATAATTGGATTTTCATATTTCATGTCAGGTGCCCCATAGCTGAATGTTGCAATATTTCAAAGTACTCGTAAAAACAAGTGTGTAACTTAAAACGAAAAGCAGATGAGCTTATATTTGCAGATCAAATAGACATTACTTAAATATCCAATTACCCTACATTAGTTCCAATCGTGTTTACAAATAATTTATTTGATTGTCTCTGAAATACGCCTTATGGTAAGGCCATAGACAGTAGAAATACGTTTTTCTATTGTCTATGGTAAGGCCTAATGATTACGATAGCATCCTGGATGCTTTTAATGTATATAGCTTTAACACACTCTCTTATTATGAACGAATTTTATGTCAATGTTGCCTTTCGTTTTACATGATCCTGCATCTCCCTTCCTTAGAGTCTAACCGAGATCGACCTGCAAAACAGTGTATACCACTACCACCGATGATTGGTCCAGGTATTTGCTAGGATTTGTACTTAGATCACAATTTATCTCTCGCTTGCAGATGTACTCGTAGACGATGCAGCCAGGCTGGCTTATCACACAAAGAGAATTAGTTAACGTACAGATTTCTTCATGGGCCTAGTCTGCAATAGTCTCAGTTACAAACGGAAGCCTTCAGAAATTTCAGGGGGTTAGCCGGGGAAATGGAGGGGGTCATGTTTTAGAAAAGAGTTCAAGGGAGGGGGGGGTCTTTGTTTATAAACCTATATTGGGGAGGGTCACTTTTGACAGAAACTGGTTTTATGGAAAAAAACTTTGATTGTCGATGTGGTATTTCCTGAATAGGAAATCACTAACAAAAATGTGTACACATTATCCACAACTTACGCAAGCAAAGAAGATGCAGTGGTATACTACATTAAACACCTTGAACAGTTAAAACTGATAAAAGACAAGAGATAAAAAACATATGCAACAGATGGAAAAGTGTATATAAATTATCAAATGTACATAAATGCAAAGGTATTGTCAGTTTTATATTGGAAACAATTGTGCACAGTTCTCTCATAGACTACCATGTACAGTAAATCAACTTTTCAGAAAATTAAAAAATCAAATTTCTTGCAAAACCACGGACTTATAACCACTCTAGTTTAATAAGAAAACATCAATAATCAAGCATACATAAATGCACAGATTTATCTTATTTTGCATTGAAAAAAAAATATTCACAGTTTCCACTGCATGAAAACCCAATAATACTTAATACTTAATAATACTCTACTTCCTCAAAATTTTCGAATCCCCCTGAATTTCTCCACCCCCCCTAACCATTTTTTTGGTGAAGGCACCCTTAGTAGGAACAACTGCAAACTTGCTTCTAGGGTAATCTGAAAATGCATTTCCTTTGCGAAGTCAGAGCATTATGTACATAAATTGCTAAACAGACGCTTAAGAGTAAAAGAAAAATACTTTGCTTGCAGTGTGCGTCTCTCAATCTTAAAACCAGCCTGTGTAGAGCTTGGAGATTGTATGCCTGCGAACGGATCATCATGTGATTTTTCTCCTCGTTTTTTTCTTTCTAGTTGTGGAATGACTGTTTGTGGTATGACTTCAATACGAGAAACAATATGAACTTAATGTAGTATGCGCCTCGAAAGTCAAAGACCAAGATGTGTGCTAAAACTTTCCTAAAGGAATCTTTTAGCCATTCATTTTCAAAAGCGGAACAAAAATGGGAGTCATCGTGCAATTTTGGTTCCGGAGAAACAAATTTCCAAAGAATTACCCCGTATTTGGAATTCAAAAGCAGTTGCCATCCCTGTGTTAACTATAGACTCTCGAGAGTCTATGTGTTAACTTTATAGAAATAAAAAGATGTTCGAATTGAAAAATACTTAAAAACTATCAAAGTCTGTCTTTATCCCAGAGCTTTAAAATGAGCCCCCGCGAGTTTTAGGTCCGAAAAAGATTTGTGAAACTTTAGAATCTGAATTTCAGTCCCAGAGGCGCACTCTACCATAAGTAAAGCAAATAATGACGGTTTGGCGTATAGATAATCTAACGGTCTCAAAGGCTAACAGTTGTTGCTGTTATTGCCCTATCTATGTAGTTGGTTGAATCATAAAGCTGGCAAATCAAAAATAAATAAATAAATAAATAAATAAATAAATAAATAAATAAATAAATAAATAAAAGTTATAATTTTTCCAGTGTGAGTACAGTTTGGTTTTAGCTCTATTCGTACATGCAAACATATGTGATACTAGTACATATTCTTAACTTTGTCATTGACATCTCAATACCGAATATAATCCAACAGAAAATGTAATCGCTTTCATACTAAGCATTTTAGTGGATGTGGTATTTATGTGATAATGTATCATTGCTTATGTATTTGATTACATTACATACATTCATACATTCATACATACATACATACATACATACATACATACATACATACATACATACATACATACATACATACATACATACATACATACATACATACATACATACATACATACATACATACATACATACATACACACATACATACACATACATACATACATACATACATACATACATACATACATACATACATACATACATACATACATACATACATACATACATACATACAAATGTCATACATAATAGTGATATGATATAAACGCATTCTTTTATGATTATGAAAATTTCTATGTATGTTTTTCTAATAGGAAATAAAGCATTTGATTTCATTTGAAAATAAACGAAAGCATTTTGAGGGGAAACTAATTAAGATAAAAACAGACAAAAGCAAAGGACTATGTGCCTTCGAGGCTGGACACCACATCTTTGTCACATCGAAAAAATTGTCACCTGCCGTCGAGCACGTTGTCACTTCTTTGTGTAAAACATAACTAAATTCATACGCAGTAACCATTATTATTCATCTGTTATTCACAGCTGTCATTGAAATAGTTGGCATTCAGCTATTTGGGATCCTTAACGTAACCATGGGAACCGATCAGTTGTTAACATTTGGCGTTCAACTTGTCTTTGGAAGTGAAACAGCGATGTTTATAGCGTCGCCCGATGAGTTATTCGACCTACACATTTACTTTTCTACTGATGCAGCGGGGGAGTCTCATTCCATGAAAGTAATCGCTGATCTTGCAGAGCCTCTCATGATCAACATTCAACCAAATGCTCACATAACTGTCCAAGGACTATTTGTGACCTATGATCTTCGCGGCCTTGGCTGTGCAATGTTTCCGTACGTATGTATGGACATGTCGCTAACTGACAGTACCCGTGTCATCACTGATTGCACCCAGGTAGAATTATGCACACGTAAGTTACATTTAAGGTTCACAATATCTAGTTTAAGTTTTCCCAGAGATCAACTCAATCCCTGCATTTATAAATCGGGAGCTCAACTCTGTCCGTGTGTTAAAGAAATCGGAAATTCTGTAAAAAATCCGGAAAACTTGCATATCATGTAAAATTTAGGAATGTTGTTTGAAATTGTTGCTTACGCGTTTCCTAATCGGTGTATCCTTGCTTTAACGATTGTCTGAATAATTTGTCGTAACCTAATGAAAGTCGAACAACATTTTCCGACGAGTATTCGATACATTGAGTGTTATAGGTTTTTAGCCTGTTTGCTTTGAAGCTTACATGTTACATTCGCTTTCTCTGTAGACCAAGTTCAAGGCATGTATATAAATGTAAGTGCCGGCAGTGGAAGCACCTTGGATATAGCAACTGGATCATCGAAGTTATTTACCTTGATCTTGCGGTAGCTACCGGACCAGACACAGCAGCTTTCACTGGGTGAAAGTGAACAAGTATTCGGAATGAATCTGCATCTGAAACCATCTGAAAATGGCCCGGAGGTTATGACACTGACCAAAACAACCATGGTAACACACGAAGTGCTGGTCTCCCCAAATACAACAGTAGAGGTTTATGGCGTGACTTTTTCAGAAGCAGACTTAGTTGACTTGTCATGTGGAAACCTTGCCTTCGCCTGTGTGATTTATTCCCTGCTGATAACTCAATGCCGATATGGAAGTGGTCCGAGGGTGCTATTCTTTCCGCCTGTGTTTCACTGCTTCCATCATGTAATGGTAGTGTATCGTAGTACTTTTTTCATTACACAATGTGCAGTCAACGTGTCGATTTCTAGAAACTGTAAACACTGATATGTTATATAAAAATGTTCTGTTGAACAACTTTTGGAGATTAAAAGAAAACTGTCAGCAACACAGGTGCACAGTCAGCAACATATTTACAACATGGCATTGTTTCAGTGGAACAGCACGTGGTGGCAATGCCAGCGATGCTTCCAAATTTACTGTGATTTTAGCTTGTTATTCCCCCTTGCTTGAAAACACCGCAACAGATCTATTTTTAAAAAGCACTCTGCCTTTGCTCCACCTCATCTTACTTATTGCCTTCTATCCTCTCGGGGATCCCAACAAACAAGCGCATTCTACTCTTTATAGAAGGATGGATTTAAGTCATTTAAGAAAATTGGTACGCCGTCAAAGATAAAGAAATGTCATCATGAAACCCTCCTCACACCACCATAGAAAATCCTGACAACACATTTCTATGATCACCGCTGGCTGTTCCTGGTTGCATGACGCTGTGTTCATAATTCATACATACATATGTGAAATGCTAATTGACTATGATGTTTTATTACATCTAATTTATCTAATTTATACTTAACTTCCTTTTTTAAGTTTGAGAAGGCCTGGGCATCATGAGCAAGAAAGAAGTTGTGTCAAATTCTTATGGTCTTCACAAATTATCGATAATTTTGCGTTAGCCTAAATCCGGCCGAAGAATTATACTATTACAAAGGCCTTTCAATTAACCGGCCGTCACAAGGAACGATCAATAGTAATTAGAAATTGGTAAAAGGAATTTATTGATGGGTTTTTTCTCCTTTCACTCTCACATTTCATCAGTTCAAGTCACTCCAAGTCGAAATCCAGTGACAATTAATGGCAGCATCGATATCGTAATGGGCGTTCAAAACGACGTCACCATGTCACTCATCATCGAAATTGCAAGTAATCAAACAGGAGTTAAGTCTGGACAAGCCAATGATCTGTTGAAGTTGAGGTGTATGTGTCCGGCTCTGAGAATGGGATGGTTTCGAACGGAGAAACATCTGAAGCCAATGTCACATCACAAGCAATGGCGTTTCAAATTAGCGAGGTTCTGCAGATCGTGACAACGGTGAATCTGGATCTTTCATTCCAAAACTGTGAGAGCTTTCCCTATATGTGTTCAATTGTCACCAGTGGCAAACTCTGGCTGGTTTTGGTATGGTCAAAGTGAACATATCGGCCCGGCTTGTGTAACTCACACATCTTGTAGAAGTAAGTATTTTTGATGTCAATGTTTGTCTACTGTGTCAAGTGACTCGGTTCTTATACTGACGTATGGACTGTATGCCATTTTTGTTACGGTTTCCACTGAACACGATTGGAACTACTTTGGGATAATTTGTTCTTCATATTTTTCAAAATTCTCAAAAGTGTTAGGTGCCATATAGCGGAATGTTGCAATTTAGCAAAATGACTCATAAAATCAAGTGTGTAGCTTAAAACGTAAAGCAGATGAACTTACAATTGCAGGTTAAACTTACCTTTCTTCACCATCCAATTATCCAAAGTTTATTCAAATCATATTACTGTTTAAGTTTTGTGACTCTGATGATACGGGTGACGTGTGCGATGTGTTCCATCTATAATGATGATGATTACAGAAACACTTCTGAAAGGAAATAATTTTTCAATTATCGCCAGGGTTTTACTTTTTTCAGACACCGTGAAGTATGTATTGGCGTCAGAACACATGGTATGGCCAAGTGCTCTTCAATACTGTCAGGATCTGGGGAAAACACTACTGCGATTTGACGATGAAGAACGGCTGGTTTACTATTTTTATTACCAACTCAAGATATCAAACAACAGTTTGTAACAATTTCATAATTCGCTAACTTGAAATTGCTCGTCGTAGGCTAATTTCACATAGAAAAGTCTGACCTCGCACTTACTAAGAAAAAGCTAGATTCATCTGTATATTGAATTTCTTTCCACCTCATTTGACATAAGAGGTATGGCTCAATTTCAGAGAAGATACGCGATGCATTGACGCATAAAATGTGTGCGTGCGTATATGGATTTACATACTTATGTACGTCCATACATATGTGTTCCTGCCATGTGGCATTCATTTCAATTCAAATTTCTTGACATTTCATTATTTGCATGGGTAATGATTATCATACAAATGATTATAACGAAATTTTTTCTATGACTTCAGTTCGTATTCAAGGATGGATTGATGTAAACGATAGAAATTCCGAAGGACAGTACCTGCACTCAGATGGATCAACGCCACCTTTCATGAATTGGGCAGAAGGTGAACCGAAAAATCTCGAAGGTGAAGACTGTGTTCAATTAGGGTAAGGGCCATTTTCTTTCCTTTACATTTGAAGTCAACCAGCATTACTCTCTGATGTTGAATATATATCAGAAAATGGCTTTTGTCTGCTTCGGTGAATGGTGTTTTAATTAACCGCTCAAAAGTAAAGAACTTGAATTGTGATGTGGTGTACTGAGAAATATTGGTCTTTTCAAACCTCACAGATCACAGTGATATACCAGGAAATGACCTAGGGCACAAGTTTTCACCAGCTTCCTAGCTATTTAAAATAAAACAGATCATGTGAACACATGCATTTCGCTATAATTTGAGAAGAAAAGAACTGTCACTCCTATCTTCTGATTGGTTGTGTGTTTCTTGTTTAGATGGGATAATGGCCAGATGAATGATATTAGATGTGATTACCCAAGGCATTCGCCTGTCAGGAATAAGTGAGTAAATCAATTTAATCTTTTACAACTATTTTCGTCAAACGTCATTGCAGGGTGGGCGCCTGGTATTTTCCACTGCTGGGAACATAAAGAGACCGTAAAGATATTAGTGTCTTGTATTCCACTTGCTGGCAGAGCAAAACTGTTAAAGAGGTGAAATATGTTTCAAGGTACTATGGAAATATAATCTTTGTTGAAACAGAAAAGATGATATGTCGTTGTAATAATAGATGTCCTTCGATCTGTGAATAGTGTTCGAATCGTCTCATTATTTGGACTGAATTGCGAACTCCACGCTCAATGTCTTCAACAACAAGCTCAGCAGTGTACACTCTTCAATGTATATGGGGCCTAACGTGTATGTTCATAGTGAACACGAATTTATGACTGGCCAGCCAAAATTGTGTATGCAAAAGATTTGTTGGCCCTTGGCCTATTTAAAAGCTTTGCAGTTGGCCTTGAGCGAGCATTTACCATGAGCTTCATTTTGCCATATTGTAAATCATGTCCACCTGGAGTCGAACGACAAAATCGAATCGCCACTTTTCATTTTTTATTTTGAACAACTATCTCTTGATAAACGTTATTAATTGTAAGACCGGGTTCATTTTGAACAATTATCTCTTGATAAACGTTATTAATTGTAAGACCGGGTACAGAGCGACTTAGCATCTGAGAGAGAGAGAGAGAGAGAGAGAGAGAGAGAGAGAGAGAGAGAGAGAGAGAGAGAGAGAGAGAGAGAGAGAGAGAGAGAGAGAGTCAGATGCATCCAAAGGGGAGAGAAAGAGGGAGAGGAGAGAGAGAGAGGAGAGAGAGAGAGAGAGAGAGAGAGAGAGAGAGAGAGAGAGAGAGAGGTGTCAGATGCCTCCAAATACTTTTCCACATTGTTGTGTAATATGTATGTAAATTACCCAAATCCTAGCTATGCTTGGGTTCTGCTCCCTTGCCAATTTGGTCATGCTATGGCCCTGAATACACTCTTTGAATCGAAGAAATCGTACAAATCTTATAATAAATGCCAAGTTGTAATTGTAAGACTTTAATGGTCACGCTTTATTATGAGCAATACAACCTACTAGTCCACGTTGTGTATTATTCTGCCACTGATGTCAAACTTTGTTGCAATAGGTCAAAGCCAGAATGCCTTGAGGGACGGCGCAATGTCGAATTTAACATGTACGTGAGTGTTCCTATATCCATAAGCTCAGGTTTTCAGAGTCATACTGAAGCCTAACGGAGACTCTGGATTGGTATTTCCGAATTATACAAGCTTTCATAATATGTCATATCACAGACATTAACCCAAAAACTTATGACTTCAAACATGACGACCCCAGCCCTCGTAGTATCCCACGTCAATCTAGCACCCCTAAACTACCAGAGAGGGAAAAATTCCCAATACGTATTTCGTAATTTATTTTACCAGCGAGATGTGCACCTGACTTCATCTGTGCAAACAAGAGATGCATTCCGGCTGAATGGGAATGTGATGGCATCGCAGACTGTACTGATGGCAGTGATGAAGTAAACTGTAAGTGCAGTGATGTTCCGTGGTCAAAGTCACGTAATTGAGTAATCAACGAGTACCATTCCGTGTGATCCGCCTACTTGTGATCACATCGATTACAAAATACTGGCTCGCGCGCTCGATCGTGTATACTCAGAAGAAATCACCCAACCATTCAAATATGGTAGTAGAAAGAGAAACAAACTAAATAAAAATAAAAACGTTATCACTCAGACCACAGGCAATGGCTGTTGAAAACGAACGTGTCAGACTACTGAGACAAAAAGTACGCATAGCACAATAGACGGTCCATAGCAAATGTAGACTGAAAGATTCAGCTATGTGAGGGGCCCGTTCACTACTAAATCGTTCATTCCACACAACTGTAAGGCAATGATACAGTTCCGTCTCCACAAAATTGGCACGTCGGAGAAGATACTATGAACGAATCTATACATCAAATGGGAACTAGTGACTAGAAGAATGAATAGAAGTCTCTCAAATCGAACAATCAATGAGATGAGGTGATGATTTCGTTTATGCATGTACCTTGATGGTGCAAATAAAGCTAAATGATTTATTAGTATGAGATTATACCTTCATTTTATTTGGTACGTTATATTTGAACCTGACTCATTGGCCCTACATGTAATGGTACAAGGTAATTATGTGGCAGTAGCAGAAGGATTACGAACATATCCACTCAAATCACGAATAATCAATATATTCTCAATTTGTGGTCAATAATGACACCATCTGACAAGGATATGCATTGAGGCATGTTGGTTAGATTTTCAACAAAACACGTAACTCAATCTTTAGAGAAAGGTTTACGCTGTTAACATTCATATTTCGTTTGTGATCTCCTTCACAACCTTGGCGAAGGCGATCGTTCTTTACCACTTTTACCGGTAGTTCGTGTAAATTTCTCCCTTTGCTATGTTAGGTCCATGCGCAGAGGAATTTCAGTGCCAGTCTGGTGACTGTATCTCAATATCGTCACGATGTAACTCGCAGGCTGACTGCCCGAATGGAGAAGACGAAGATTCCTGTGTTGGTGAGTTATTTAGAAACTAAATATTCACATGCTATGTGAAAGGAATAGTACACGAACAATGATCTTCCATGCGTGTCCATGCGAAATCCATAGTATGGAAAATGGCAGCGTATCATTTTCTGTAACATTATACTGATCGAGAAATTAAATGTGAGATGTTATTTGTCCACTTCAATTAAAAAAATAACGCACAGTCCCGAAATTTTAATATCGTGGTCTCTTCCACGTTTCATTGGAGTGATCTATCACCAGATTTCTAAATGACATAAGTATGTACACGTATTGACGAAATACGATATACTAGACGAATGGCATTAATATGCAGACTTACTGATGAAATACGATCATCTTTAAATAGAGCTTTGCTTTAATCTTTACGTTAAGAGGAATAGGTTACTGGAATCTGTTATTGTCAACACTCTCGAAAACATCAATGATGTAAATTAGCACATGTTCTTCCGTTGTTTCTTTACTATCGCCTCCAAAATTTCTTTCCCCAGTTTTTTCCCGCAACGAATGTTTCCCTAACTTTCGTTGTTCGGATGGACATTGCATTCACCCGTCAGATGTATGTGATGGCGTAAATGACTGCAATGATGGCTTGGAAGAGGCATTTTGTAAGTATTATCCTGCAATGTGATCATAAACCAATTTCGTATAAATTAATCCCCCATCGATATACTTCCGATGTCACCATTTAACTATGAATCTGTTTGTAACTGTAAGTTCCTTCTTCTTGTCTAAAGTATAAGTGTTAAACGTTCTTCTTCAGAATGAAAAGTGTGTATGATTGTATTCTTAGGGTTAACTAGTAATTCATCAAGAAAAGTCTCACTTCGTGTGATAATAATCTGAATTTATTATAGAAACCTTCTGGGACAGAACTCTTTATAGGTCTAAAAAAGCCTGTTATGTCTTTCATCATGCCATACGTACTATTGGAATAGGCCCAATTATTTAACAATGTCACCACCTAAAACACATTAGAAAATTACAGAGCCCAATATTCGGATTATAGTTTTTGAAAGCTTTACCCATTACGCCTGTAGGCATGGCTTTTAGAAGACGTTTTATAGCGGGCTGCTCCTCTTGTTCTAATAATATAATACTAAGCGTACCCAATGAATTAAATTGTAAACTGTACAATTACACGTTTTCAGAATTAGACAGCGAAGCTACTGCTGTGAATTGCAATTAAAATGTTTACACTAATTGGTTTCAACTGTACCTAGTTGTAGTGTGTTATAAGTTTGCAGTTTCCGTCAGTTTATTTTTATTTTGACTTCCCACATGCAGAGTAAAAGCCGATCCTGTGCCCTCCGACTCTGTCAATGTTTTCGACTTTATCAGGTAGCTACAGTGTTATTGCAGTTCGCTGCAAAAACTTCGCTGTCTTTTTATGAAAATGGTTGTAAATTAATGATTAATTTTCTCGTTGATTTGACACAATAACATATAAAAGGATTAATTGACATACCACAGAGCATATTACAATTTGTTCCTTTAGTAGCAATCTCCTACAAGTCCTCATTTCTACCACTCTTCACTCATGGCTACGTTACGATAAGGTATTTGACTCAAACATACTGACATGAACAGATATAATTCATGACAGATAATTTGAACAACAAACGTTAAAGAAGAAAGTATATTGTATGGTCTTATATTTCACTAGGATAAACAGAGCATTGTTACAGTAACGGTAGTACGCGCGTTCAAAGTAATACTTTATTTTTTGCTCTAACCGTCTCCAATGAAACTTGGAACTATTGTCTTATCCAATCAGAATGGGAATCAGGTGTCACCGTCAAAAAATTATAAATTACCACTCAGAGATAGATAATGTGAAATTCCAAATGGCCACTATCCCAGTTTTAATCTATGCGGAAAAGGTTTGATTATAAAAAGCTAAGACGGTTAATATTTTCATACCCCAAGAGCTTTAAAATGAGCCCCAAATGGTGGTTGATCAGAAACCAATTGTACAAATATGAAAGTCGGAAAATTTGTCCTCGAGGTACATTCTACCTTAAGTCAATCATATTTTTTCTTTCGATAGAGCAGTTTCTATGTAATACCAAAAGGTATAGTTCTGTCACCCCTATAGTCACAAATAGATAAATTAATTTTGTCAATTTTGTCACTGAAAATGCCGCTCATAAGCTTACTTTCATACACGTCATTATATTTTCATTAAGTCAATAAAGGCTAAAGGAACTGTAATTTGACGTACTTTCAATGTATTGTTCTTTTCACGAAACGCAGTTTCATATACAACCACAGAATTTATGAAAAATATCAAGTGTCCCATTTGTAAACACAGTCTTTACGTTTGTGATATGCAATGTTAGTATCAAAATCTATCTAAATTTCATTTCTTCAACAGCCCTATTTACTGATTTTCGACGATTTTATGGGAAAGTGTAATCGATGCGCTGTTTTTGCAGGGATAGCACGTTTGATTCAACATATTGCAAGGAAATGAATAGGAGCATTCATTCATCCAATAGAATATTTATAGATAATCACATACATAGACCCAATTATCCCTATAGTATGACGTCACACTATTGGTGTATGACTACGATGAATCAATATTCGCCTGTGGTGGATATTGAACCGGACTACTTTTAAACGTAAACAAAAAATCAGCTGTTCAGAACTTATTTTCAAATCCCTGAAATGCAAAAGTGCGAGGGTATAATGAAGCATAAGGAAATATGGAGTATAAAAATAATGTGTATAATACAAAATACCGTCGATACTAGAATGTTTATGAATTTGTGTTTCTTCGTCGTTGATTTGCGATTGAAACGTTTAATGACTACACCATTGACATTTTAATATGCTATAATACCGGCATTTTGTGTTGTCTACCTCGTCAAAATTGCCCTTGTGGATATCCATCAAGCAACATGACAAGCATAGCTGATAACCGTAGACACGTACCAATCATCCTTGCGCCAGTAAGAATGTTTTCTGAAGCAACATTAACGGGGTTTCAATTTCAACATCACGATCAATGCTGACGCGGCAGTTGACGAATCGCACCCCCGGGGCGAGCCGAGGAAGCAAAGAGCGTTCATCATTTCTGACAGCAGTGACGATACTCCGGACTTGCGACTCATCAGAAGAAACGCTATTTTATTTTTCAAGAGGGACGAGTTCACAAAGTTATCAGTGAATTTTAAAGGTGCAAGCTATTGTTTTGTCCATGCATATTGTGCATCACGTTCCTGTATTGTACATGTTGTAGAACTTCAGTCGTCCTGTGTCTGAGCTGAGAAAGACTCGTTGCTTGAAGTCATACTGACTGAGTCACAGCCGAACACTGTTCTTCTCATGTCATTCAAACAAGCTCATTTTATTCGTTAAATATTAAACATACAATTGATAATTTCATAAAACGTAATAGTTGTTACTTTTGAAAATTTAATACAAACTTTGAAAATCAGAATTCTTTGAAAGATGGTCGACAAAAAATATTCTCCATAGCCGCGGCTGAGAGTCACGACATCCCGCTTTCACGTCCAATTATTTTATGAATGAATTTTCACTCAAATTGATGTCATTGGTGTCCCAACATGATTCAAAGAATTCTGCTTTGCAAAGTTTATATGAATTTTTTTTCTGTTATTATATTTTACGAAATTATCGTGTGTTTAAAATTTTACGAATAAAATGAGCTTATTTAAATATAATGAAGAAAAGTGTTCGGCTGTGACTAAGTCGGTAAGACTACAAGCAAGGAGTCTTTCTCAGCTCAGACGCGAGACGACTGAAGTTCAACAACAAGGTACAATGCAGGAAACGTGATGCACAATATGCATGGACAAAACAAGAGCTTGCACCTTTAAATGCACTGATAACCTTGTGAACTTGTCCCTCTTGAAAAATAAAATACCGTTCCTTCTGTGAGTCGCAAGTCCAGAGTAGATTGAAACTGTCCCCCCAGGAACATCTTTCTGCGAGAACTCCTACTTACCTGTCACCGTTACTTTTGGCACAGAGTAACATAGAGTCGCAACGCTTGCATGCCTTTTGTTCCATGGTCGTCTCGGTAGACTATTGGCTTTTCATATTAAAATGAGCTCCAAAGGTGTTAAACTTTTTGGAGGCTTTGTTTGTGGTTGATAATTACACGAGATTATGCGAAAAATACGACGAGATGGTATCGTACTGCCAGTCGCGTAGCAACCATAGTTACTTTGTGAGCTCTCAGGCCAGAAACACTGCTTCACGCCAATCAAAACATACACGCCAGCAGTTTCATAAACATGTCCTTCCTTGACGCACGTGTAAAAGAGGGTATGACTGACCGTAAACCATTGAGTAAAACCAGACAGTATCGATAAAAGACTTTCAAATTGGTTCAAACACACTCATTATATATTCATGAAATATTAGAAAATTTTTAAAACGGTAAAACTCATTTTCCTTAAGCTCAAAACACTCCCGTTTTCGCCAGCACGTCAATTACGCTCAGCACCACACGACAACAACAACACAAACTTTGCCGAACATACTTTCGTTTAACAATTGGCGAAAATACGAAAATTACTGAAGGATTCATGGTCGGCAATCTTCGGGAAAGAGGCGCGAGAGCAACCTGAGGCGAGGCGAACATGAATGGGTTACATAACCGCTTCACGCCTTAAACAATACCCGTTGCCACTCTATCTATGTTTCTCTATGCTTTTGGGTTACACAGAATCCAAAGCTTAATTGGAGGAGGGTATGTCAAACAAATACTCCCAACCTAGGTAGAGCCACACCTCAAAGAACCTAAAGCAAAACTAGCTTCCATAGGCCATCCTGGAGGTAAAAGTTTATAAAGGTATTTGGAGAAGCCTGCAAACCAGCTTTACAAATGTCATCCACTGACACTCCTTTAAACAAAGTCCACAAGGCAGCCATAGCTCGCGTATCATGTGCTCTGATGGAATGCTCAAGTCTACAATGGCCATCGGAAGAATCCTAGGCAAGTTGGATTGTATCCCTTAACCATCTGGAAATAGTGTCCTTGGACGCTGGTCCATGTTGACCTGGAGACACCTTAATGAACAACTGTTCTGTATCACCTCGAAGTTGTGCAGTCATCTTAATGTAGCTAGGAAGAGCCCTACAAAGACAAATAAGTTTATCCTGAGGATCACTTGAAATATTTTCAAGACTCGGAATGAATATATCTGTACCAACACGAGGTTCAGATTCATTCTCTGACAGAAAACCTGCCCTAGGCAACAATCTAACACCTGTAGGCTCCCATCTTAGATAAGCACTGTTGATAGATAAAGCATGAATCTCACTACGTCTACGCCCAGACGCCACAGCTATGAGAAAAACAGTCTTCATAGTTAAATACTTCTAACCAGATTCACTAATAGGCTCGTAAAGAGCTGGCTTTAAGGTAGAGACACACGTTAGATGATACTTATTTTAAACTCACTTTTTCTCAATAAATGTCACTTTTAGACCTCACACATTATATATTTTCTGTTAGCCCTATATCTCAACATTATGAAAAATATGTTTGTTTCCAAAATCACAGTGTTATGACCATTTCTCTCAAAAATATGCGTTTTTGAGTTTTTGTACCTAAAAAAATTAGGTGTTACAGGACTAGTGCGACTTGAGATCTTTTAACAGAAATCAACAATTGAGTAGTCTGGGGAAAAAAGGTGTCCCAGATTTTCGGTAAAATTGATAGAACAAGAGAAATTCTTGCTGAAGTGAACGAAACCCGGTAATTTATTCAAAAACCCAGAGTTGTTACTTTCACACCCTATTATGCTGAAACAAAAGGGAATAGAAAAATTTGGGACACCGTTTTTTTCCAGGGGACTGAAAAGGCATCCACTGCCTCTGCTCTTTGGTCTGGAACTGGAGAACAATACACCTGCAGATGGGCATTGTGTGCGGTTGCAAACAGATCTATGTGAGGCCTGTCTAACACCTTGAAAAGGGACTCTACCACCTGATGTTTTAACATCTACTCTCTCGGGATAGGTCGTCTTCTGGACAGAGCATCTGCGATCAGATTGCACCTGCCTGGTATGTGATCTGCTCTGATCCTGATATTTCTGATATGCACGAATTCATTAGATGCCAAGTGAGGATGCATAGAGATGGAGACCGTGTTCCCCCTTGCCTGTTCAAATATGATACTACGGTAGAATTGTCTGACCTTACAAGAACCAATCACCCTAAGATATGAGGGACGAAGGCCTTTAAACTTTCCCATACTGCCTGAAGCTCGAGAAAGTTTATGTGCTTTTGTCTCTGGCTACTGACCAGATTCCTGAAATCGTCAAATCTCCCATATGAGCCCCCCAACCTTGCATTGAAGCATCCGTGGTTATTGTAACCTCTGGGGACTCTTCGGACAGTGAAACCCTTGAAAAATTGACTCTGTTGGTCCACCAATGAAGATGCTGTGTTAACAGCGTGTCTTCCCTTATAGGATGACTGAGAGGAATCTGATGCGGTCTCCATTGAGACAGAAAGAAAATCTGAACTGGCCTCATGTTCAACCTTGCCAAAGTTATGAGCTGAACGCAAGATGCCATAAGACCTAGGAGGCGAAGAAAATACCACGCCGTCTAAAACTGCCAGGCAATAGCTTGAAAACGCTCTGGCATTAGAGTAGCAATCCCTTCCTCCAAATCTATTTTCGCCCCTATATAATGAATGCTCTAACTGGGCAAAGTTCTGACTTCTTTTCGTTAGGTAGCCAGCCTAGACTGACAGCTGTCATTAAAATACGTGCTGTATCCCACTGCAATAACCTGATCTGTGTCTGCCTGGCTAGCCAATTGTCCAGATACATGTGGACATAAATTTGTTGCTTTCGAGGAAAGGCACCCAAAACTGCTGTGACCTTGGTAAACACATTTGGTGCTGACGACAGACCGAAAGGCAGTGTCCGAAACTGAAACACCTTGCCCCGCACTGCAAACCTGAGAAAACGTCTGCAGTCTGGGTGAATAAGGATATGTTGATAAGCGTCTGATAGATCGATTGAAACTGCATAATCCCCTTTTGACAGATCTGATAAACCTGAACGTAGAGTTTCCATCTTGAAGTGTCTCTTTTTGAGAAAATTGTTTAACGGGCGGAGATTTAAAATTGGTCTCCAACCCTCTGATCTCTTTGAAATTAGAAACATTGAGTTGTAAAAACATTTTGATCTGTCTGTGACAGGCTCGATAACCTTTTTGAGATTAATGAATCTATTTCCTGAAGGATAGCATTTCTCCTTCCTAAACCCGACGGAAGAGAAAAATTTATAACCTTGCTTGTAAGAGGGGGAACTTGAAGAAATTCCAATCGATAACCTTCTGAAACTACCCCTAACACCCACGGGTCGTTGGTTATCTTGGCCCAGTGCTGACTGAAAAGAGATAATCTTCCCCCTACTGGCACCTCCGGAAATGGAATATGAATATTTAACTGTGCTAGATTTACACACTGAGCCCCTGGCAAACCGTCATTGTTTAAACGAATGGTCTCTGGGCTTATCTGGAAAGGGCGGCACTGGTGGTCTAAAGCTCTAATTATCCCTTTTACCCTTAAAGTAATTACTAGGTGAAGCAGAAACAGACCTCTTTGCAGAAAGTCTGTTAAGTTAAGCGGAAGGCTGCGACTTTGGCTGAAAAGAAGCAGGTTGCTTAACTCCCTGACGTGGTCTAGAAAGGAAGACTATTTCCCTAACATCTCTAGCTGCTTCAGCTTCCTGGTGAAAATATCTGAGACTTCTCCATGGAAGAGTGTATCACCCATGATAGGAAGCTTAGTCAAACGATTTCGAGTTGATCTTGTAGGAAAATCTATCTGATCAACAGTTCGTGTTCTCTCTTAATTTAGAGATGTATTTTGGACCACTGCGCATGCGCAGATTGACATTTGCATAAGCGACCCGTTCAACACGAAATGGATTTTTCTCAGGGCACGCGTCCCGCACCAGGTGCTTTTGGCTCTTGTGTAAAGGCGATGGAGACACATATTCGGGTCAAGCTTGGAAGCTGAAACAGTTTTGGACTTTCAGTTAACGTCATGGCTACCAGCGAGGGTGGAAAGTTCAGATTTCTGGTAGATTTTATGCAATACTTTCAGCGGTCCTCTCAGGGTTTCCGCCATGTTGTTTCTGTCAGAATATCTATGATTTCATTCAGCTATATTCAAATCCATCGTACAGTGTCTTTTTTGGCCGATTTTTTCATCCCACGTGAACAACACTGTCGATGAACAATTGGTGACACAAAGGCCAGCATTTTATGGCCGTTGCACCATGGGGGACATCGGGGACACTCGAAATTTCCTTACATGCATCGCTGCCTACTTCTATTTTGGGAAATTCCGACGTTTTAGCTTTGTAGACGTACCAAGAATATAACAATCTTATGCATCGCGACTTATAGAACAGCCCACGAAGGAATTCTTTTAGTGAAAAAAAATACAGCCTTCAACTGTCCACAGTTTCATCCAAGTGTTCAGCTGCGTCAAGTGGTAGCCCTGCGTACAATGGTGTGTGTTCCCGGCGCTACACGGCCTCCCATCCGTGTAACGCCAGGAACATACTGTCATACAGCGTTGTACACAAGGCCGGTTACGTCAAGTGGCAGTATACGAATTGAATCAAGTCTGTGGGTACGTACCGCACTTTAGATGGGTTCAAAATTAAACTGATAAGAGGGGAAATACACCACTATAAATATTTAGGATTTTGATCCCATTTTAAAATAAATGTTGCATGTATCAGATATTGTAGAGTACAATAACAAATTGTGTTCTAGAGAGTAAAGAATTTTGATCTTAGGGTTGCCAAGCATTTATAATAAGTTTTTGTTTTTGAGATGATATATGTATGGGGTCACATGGGTAAGTAACCTGGCCCTGTGATTAGTCAATTTGGTGATGCATCTTAAAGGTCTGCAGTTTGGGTATTTCTACAAGAGATACCCTGAATTTAGTCAGTATTGTTATTGCAGTAATTCTGTGTTGCTTTTCATGACTGAGGATCTGAATTAAAAAAGACACTAAAAAGACACTACTAAGTCATATTGCAGTATCTTTATTATATTTCACAACACCATGAACATGTATAACAATATTATAATTTTCAAATAAATACTCTTGCAGTAAATAAATGTTTCTCTGTCTTGTTTTTGTAGTACTTTATAGAGCTGCATGGACAGTCCTGTTGAGTAACTAACTATGAGTGATATGCTGCTGACATGTGTCTTTTATATTAACCTAAGAACAAATGCTTTCATTGCACTGTGCAAAAATATAATGATGATAAAAAATAAGAACAAAACCGAAAGAAAATCCTCAAACTAGGTTTTTGGAGGAAATAGTTTTCCAAAAAAACAAGAGCAAAATCAAAACAACCTTAATATCAGCCTATAAGCTTGACTAGACAAACGTTATAATGCACATGAAGCAAATTTTACTTTAAGTAAAATTAGGCAAATTTCATCATCCTGGTGTCGTACGTCTGACTAAAATTCCTCTTCAATTGGTTTCCTTCCATTAGTCTGATTCCTCCCAACCTCATTATGGCGAGACTCCTTTGGCGTCCATGGCGTGTAGCAAAAGACAGAGGGAAGGGAAATTAAATATAGTTTGAGAAACCTACGTCAGTTCTTGAAGCCTAGCCCCCGAGGGTCATTGTGGAAGCTTAGGTTTTTGACGATCGCCTTTGACGTACCTCTGCAGACTAGAGTGCAGTCATCCACCGGAGCATAAACGTACGTTCACCGTGGCGATGGCGGAAGAAGTTTCTACCTCCATGCAGCATCATATTTATAATTATAAGCCATACACAGCCCCATTGCAACATATTCGAAATGATCAACAATGACAGGCAGGAGGGACAAGCAGTCGACGGTACAATGGCGAAGTTTAACACCCAAAGAAATACAACTGCCATGCATGCAAACATGAAATACAAGTCCGGGCATCGGGCTCTGCATCGCAGGGTACCAGCGTTATGTGGTCTCAACGTCGGTAACACACACATACCGGCCACGCAGGCCTTGCATCGTGCTCCCAGGAAAGTTAAAAATGAAGCGCTGGTTCCACAAATTTATCATGGGATCACTGTAAAGAGGTATATTTACTGTTGATTGCTAATCTATTGTAACTGTGGACCTGATTCGGCAAGTTTACCATATACAGCAGAAGCTCCGAAGGAGTACACACGGTGTAGACAGTCAGGCAGAAAACTTAGCGCGATCCGCGCGATCGGAGCTTGCTCTGACCTCTGACATTTAGGTACGATCAACTTTCTGCTCTACGCACGTGCAACAAAGGGTCAACGGGTCAAAACGTTACTGCGAATGCGCATAATACATCTCTAAATTAAGAGAGAACACGAACTGATCAAGGAATAATTCCCTTCTGGCAGAAACCGACAAAGCAATGACACGCAAGAGTTGATCTGATGAAGAAGTTAGAGAAAACTGCAAAAATTACAAATCCATAGACAATTGGTCATCAGGAATATTAGAACCTGGCGAAACTGCCGTATGTACAAAAGCGATTGCCAACAAGGAATGTGAAATGCATCTCAGTAAAACTCTGAGAGCTTTATCTACCATAAGATGTCCAAGATCAGCCTTATTGGTAAAACTTCTCAAATCCTTAGCTGAAAAATGTTTCTTATCAGCTGCCAATTTAGTGTGGACAAAACTTTCTACACTAGGCGCTCTGGCAAACTCCTCAAAGTCTTTTTCAAGGAACCTGAAATTCTTGTCTACAGACTTTGTGTACTTTGACACTCTGGGCAAACTCTTCTCAATAGCTGTCCATCTTTGTGCAATCAGTCCCTCAATGGGCAAACGAGGAGCACCTGTAACTGTACTATCTCCACCAAGTAAAAAAGACTGACGTTGACTATGATTGCTATCATCTTTTGTACAGCCAAGCACATTGCCAATAATGTTAATAATGTCATGCCATTTCCCAGACAAAGCTTCTGATATGTCAGCATCAGTAGTAGAAATTTCTGAATGAGTATCAGAATGAGCAATGTCACTTCGCATATAATCCTGTGACTTAGACATAGAATGACTGTCTCCGTCTGCGCTCTCATCAAGATCACTCGGAGCAAACAAAGAAACAGAATCAGGATCTCTATACTTGCAGGACGGTTGTGGAACAACTCCCAACACAGTTGCCGTCTCCTGATTACTTATCACCTCTGTAGGGTCCTCATGTAAATCCCTATTCAGACTGTGCTTTTGGTGTTGGGGCTCCACATGATAGCCCTCTGTTACACCAGCACTCTGAGATTGAGCAAGAAACCAGCCAACAAAGAAGAGAACTTCTCCGAAAATTGCTCAAATCTAGTGTCCAGAAGACCCTCAATCTCGTCCTTAGAAATATACGACTCGTCAGAGGGCAAACTAGCAGCTGCACTACTAGCCGACTTCCTGGACGTTTCCTTGTGAGACTTACCTTTTGAAGTTTGCCTACCTTGCAGCAATTCAGGATTAGTAAAAATGCGCCATAGTTCATCCGACCAATCCTTGCAAATATCACAAGGCTTAGCCTTGAACACTTGAGACATGCAAGACACTTGTTATGGCTGTCATCAGCAGGAATACTCTTCCTACATCTAGCTGCAGCGCAAACCTTAGAACCGTCACTCGCAGGAACATCACATAGGTCCATGATACAAGCAGAACCGGTAAACCTACAGTACACAAAAACCAGCGCGATAAATTACCATAAAGTACAATACACAATGCACGAGAAACTTGCTTGCACAGCTGCAGACTGACCAAACACGTCACTGCATTCGAAAGCGTGGAAAGCAAACAATAGCAATACACACTTGCTACATAAACTCAAAGCAGAACTTCAAACGGCCTGAAAAACTACTGTCAAACCAAACTGACTGCCAAAAAAGAGTAAATAAACAGGGAATAATAAAAGATACTGTAACTCACGATCCCAGGAAGGAACAGTAGAGCAAAAATGGACGTCAAAAAACCATATACTGGAAGGCTGAAACACGGTGTGTTTTCACACACCGAGGCAAATGAGAACTGTTTGAATATGGAATCTCATGGCGGTTTCCGCCTGGGGTGAGATCACGTGTATTTAAATTTTTGCCTCGTTCGGGAAGGCAGCAAATGCGATAACCCAAAAGTAACGGTGACAGGTAAGTAGGAGGATGAAGCAGAACGTCATTACTGTCAGAAATGATGAACGCTCTTCGCTTCCTCAGCCTGCTCCGGGGCTCGACTCGTTAACTGCCGCGTCAGCATTAATCATGATGTTGAACTTGAAACCCGTCAATGTTGCTTCAGAAAACATTCTTACTGCTGTAGGGATAATTGGTACGTGTCTTGAGTTATCGGCTATGCTTAATATGTTGTTTGATGGACATCGACAGGGGCTCTTTTGACGAGGTAGACAACACAATAAGTCGGTATCATAGCATATTAAAATGTCAGTGGTGTAGAAATCAAACGTTTCAATCATAAATCAACAACGAAGAAAGACATAAATAGAATAACATAAATGTTTTAGCATTGACGGTATTTTGTATTATACACATAGGCCTATATGTTTATACTCCATATTTCCTTATGCTTCATTACCCTCCCACTTTTGCACTTCACGGAATAGTAAATAAGTTCTGAACAGCTGATATTTTGTTTACGTTTTAAAAATAGTCCGGGTGCCATATCCACCACCATATGGAATGTTGATTCATCGTAGTCATGTACCTATAGTGTGACGTCATACTATTGGGATAACTAGGTCTATGTATGTGATAAATTGATGTATCTGTTGTTCCTTTAAATAATGGAGTTTCATATTTTAGGTCCCTGCTTAATGTTCTTGTGTGACAACGGTAATTGTATTCTGGAAAATCTGCCATGCGATTATAAAGATGATTGTGGTGATAACAGCGATGAGGAAAATTGCGGTAAGACATTATTCTCTCCCGCCGAAAAGTTAATAGGTTAGCTATTTTTAAATTGGGTAGGATATTTCAAATTATATTTTGTATATAAAATCTATGTCAATCACACGATCTTCCAAAGAGGCAAGCATAATTGCTGACATCATAATTTTTTAAGCACAAGGAAATGACTGTGCTGGTCATCCATTACATATGAAAATAGGAAAGTTCTTTGAAAATGTAGGAACAAACAAAAAGATATGACATTGTTATTTCCTGAATTTTATGATTTTATGTTATCTTTTTAGGATTCAGAACTTAGGGTGGGTCAATCATCAACTAACATGCACAATAAGCTTATCTCACCTTATTTTACTCAAGGTACCTATTAGTTTCCTATGTTCACCAAATCGTGTGTAATGGAGATCATTAAATTAGATTTCAGTCAAACTAATAGGTTTCATTATCATACACTTACTCCCTGTTTCGATGGTAGAAATTAGTCATTGGTGTCAATCAAACAGCAACAGCAACAGCAACATCAAAGATGGATGTGACATTTTTATAGGACGATCAACAGGTGTGCATATATTACCTATTGCCTTTCGCGCCTAAAATATTAAGCGAATTTCAAACCCGATTAGGTATTGTACTTGCCAATAACATAAGCTTGATATACCTTGATATACCTGCATGATACCTGTCTAGTAACGCCCAAAGTATGTCCTCAGGGCAAGACATTATATCATACACTTATTATTGTATTACTTAGGGGTTTACGCTTGTCATCTTGTCATCTATTGAGCAAAACTAAAATACATGGTGGGGTGTTGGACCAAACTTGAGACATTTGAATGTGCATTACACAATATAATAGTATATTTCCTCTGCAAAACAAAGAAAGTTCTTCATTCACATTTTTAATCGGTGTTATTCTGAATGAACAGTACTATTTGCCAATTGAAGAGAGATTGTAGTCTTTCAGGTAAAGTATTAAAACAAGTTAATGGAGTTATGCCAAGTGGATAAGGACGAATTAACTCATCGCTGTTCCTTTGATGGGATAGTCGTTTCTGATATTCCTCTTTTCATTGATTATATCGAAACATTTGGTTTAATGTTTGATTGACGTTCCTTTGCATAAATTGCAAAAGCTCATAATATTTGAATGCTATTATGAACTGACATAAATTTCTGCATTTTGCTGGGCACATAATCTTATATATTAATCAAAGCCCCCTCTCGTTTCTTTCAGTCTTTCCTTCTTGTGGTGATCATGAGTGGCAATGCAACACTGGTCGGTGTATTCCGAGATTTTGGCGATGCGATAATTATCCTGACTGTCAAGGGGATGAAGACGAAGCTGGTTGTTAGACTGAGGCATCGTAAATTTGATGACCACTACTGTGATATTAGTATGCTAACCTCCGAGACCTAAATATTTTAATATATAGAGACAGTGATATGATAGACAACTGTCGTATGGTTTACATAACTCAAGACTCAATATTAAATCTTTTTGACAAGTTTCTTAATGCTTTTAAGAACATATCATATTCAGGTTTGAAAACAGTAATCATATAATGTATATGCTATGTAGACACTAAAGTCATAAGCAGTGTAAATTCTATGTATATGAAGCAAACCATTGAGAAAATTTACACAATTACGTCTGATCGTCTCCGGATCGCAATATTTTGGACTTGTCTTTTAACCAATGTCCCAGGATTGTGTACGGATGCTCTACCAATAGGACTGATGGATTAGGTCAGATTGACTGAAGTGCGCCGTCCTTTTTGATTTTGGTTCCCCGAGGAGACCTCAGATTTCACACTTCTTCACCGTAGATGTTTTAAGAACCGTAATGAGTTCGGAAAAGTAATACAATCTCCTGTAAAAACTGTTAACATATCAAATAGTGAGCTTTTGTTTAAAACACGTATTTTCGGCAACCAATGATGTTATGCAATGTTTCTTTTAATCGGAATAAAGCTTTTCTGATTTGTGTGGATTTGAAACATTGTGTTTACAGTTACTAACCTAAGACGAACTTAACACCTTTTTCGCACCTAACGATTCTTTAAAGTGATTACTATGCAGAACCCAGAGATTTCACTCGACACAACCGATATATAAAACAATATGTGGTACATATTTTATGAAGTAAACTTTGAGTTCGTCACATGCGGTTACTTCTCTCTCTCTCTCTCTCTCTCTCTCTCTCTCTCTCTCTCTCTCTCTCTCTCTCTCTCTCATATACAATAGGTTTATTTTAATTCTATTTATTCTTCATTCCAATATGTGTTTGGTTTTAAACGTCTTACCCATGTATTTTTTGGGTCAAATATATGTCGGCTAACTTCTCTTTACTTCACTGGCAGAAATAAAAGCCGAGCAAAAAAAAAGCTCATAGCATTAGTTCTAGTTATTCGTGCTCGGCGGAGCCGATGTTAGCTGAATTTTCGGTACAAACAGTTGTGCTCTATACGGCTCAAGTACATTAATTATAACGTAACTTTCTACAATGTTTAAAAACTTTTCTAAAATGGTTTGGTTCGAGGTCGATAACTTTCGCTTTTCAGAAACCCATGTTAAAGATAAAAACTACTATCACTGTGATAGCGGATACTGTGCCACAACAAATTGCGTTGAGATAGCATGTCAGACTGGCAGTCTAGTAATGTAAGGAAAGAAGAACATCGCATGTAAGCGCCCTCCCAGTATCAGGGCGAGTTGTTTTGCCATGTCAGTCTCGTGAAAATAATTGCCGAATAAGAGATGCAATTAGAAGAAATCAAATCTGTATATCTCGGAACTGAATACATATCATGTTTGATTTCAAAGGGAGGCTGTCTACATGTATATAGATCTACCTATGCATATAATATAATTCATGAAATACATTTTGTAAATAAAAAAGTTGCACGCGCTCAGTTCCGACTACAGCCTCCCTTGTAATAATTCCTACTTCAAAATACATACACACACCATATGGATACTTTACAATTAACGATGTGTGTGTTCTCTTGCTTAAGGTGGAGATGCATGTTGCCAATGCAGCTTTTTAAAGTAATATTTTTCTTCAAAGATGACAAGGAAACCCCATCATACTATATATTTTCAAGCAGCTAAGACACTCAAGTTTAGTATTGTAGCTGTAGTTTACTGAAAAGATGAAGTGAGTGTATATTTGAGGTAAAATACCCCAAGGTTTGTATAAATGATAAAAATTAATTGAAGTCACAAACTTTATGCTATTTTCTGAAATGTAATATTTCACTTCAAAGAAGAGTCTTTGTAGAAAAAAAACTACTATTTTAATTTGCATTATCTATCCTCCTTCTAAAATGGCAAGGGTTGAAAAACTAAAAAATTACTATAATCTAAGACTGACTAAAAAATTACAAAAATCATTATCAGCAAAATTAAAAAGCCTCTTATTCAAATTGTAAGAAAATTATTGCCATACGAAAAAGTCAGTTGTTTTACATAGCATTGAAAGTGTAAAACATGAAAATTTCAGAAAATTTCACCTTGCCAGAGTTGAGTTAAATTCTTTAGAAATCTTGAACTTGGGAGGAAAAAGAAGCAAGGAAATCGGGTTATTCGCATACATTTGCATAGTTATCACACAAGTCACGATTGTTTGACAAGCCAAAAGGTGAACCCAACCAATATTTTAATCATGTGTCAACAATTACAATTGAATGAATATTTGCAAAAATGTGATATTTTAGCAAAATGCGCTTTGTTGGGTGCAGCGCCCCCTTAAGGCAGCGATATGTTCGATGCGTATGCCAAAGTGTGACCGTACAATTCCTGTCAGAGGCAACGCAGCCATTGAGTCCAGGTTAATTAATCGATAAGGACACATTTTTCCGCTTTTACACATTATGTTTCGTGTATACATTCCAAAATGCTGCAAAACTCCGTTCTATTCTCACTGGATGTATTTCTTCTAATATAAGGTTATTCATACTAAATTTATTGAAAAGTGCCAGAACTATACAGGATCCAAGTCTTTTTTTTGAAAAAAATCAATGAGTCAGTTGTCGACTTGTAAACGGTAACATGCGAGTGTGTATATTGTTGTATTTTTAGCACTTACCAGTTGAATGGTGAGCTCGCTTAATTTCGTCATTTCTCCTAATTTTCAGTGTATGTTTGTTTTTTTCAAATACGTACAAGCTGGCCCAGCAATCCCTGCAATATGTAGCGATAGCGAGAATAGCTAACCTTGACACAGTGAGAGAAATGGCGATTCTCCTAACCCATCTTTTCTTCTGGACGTCTGTCTTCGAAGTAAAGCGAATATAATGAGAAACAGCCCAAGCTGACCTAACTTTTCCCTTTGCTATTATAAAGCCTCGGTTAATGACACACGTGACAGTCACTAGCAAATATAGTGAAATTCCTTAATCACCGTTTACAATGGAACTGTTGCGTGATTTTAAAGTTATTTCAAACGCAATGTTGCACCTAGCAATGAACGTTAAATTGGACCTTAAATATTCTGCAGGATGGAATTATGTAAACGATTAGGATATCTTTGTTTGTATCAAAACAGGCCTCGACAGGAATAATATGAGTACTTCTCGTTTTGAACATGGTCAATATACAGAATGAGAAACAGAGCAGGGGTTAGAATTTCATTTGATTTAAACAAAACGATCTAAAATTTAAATTTCTCTGCTATTATTTTAAGCAAGAAGTTAAACAAATCACCATTTTTCTGGTACAGGGGAAGGAATTTAATCAGTTTTGTGAAATATAATTGAAGTCACTAGATATCTTTGTTCTGGTACATCTTTGTTTCGCGATATGAACAAAGGCTGTATTTGCTATAAAACAGTCACTCTCGTTCTTCAAAATTATGCAATGTATGCATTGTAGCAAAATAATATTGAACAGAATTATTGTATAATGTGATATTAGACATTTAAAGATAGAATAACAGGCTTGCTTGAAAACGACTCATAGTTTGCTAACCTCATCAAGGTCGTACTGTTTAATTCTCTCTACTAATCTTTATGATTGGTGCTTGTTCTAATAGTTGCCCAGGATTGCTATTCGTGTAAAATCGTGTTCTGATTTGAGTGTGAGAGAAATTGGACCTGGTCAGAGTGCAGTAGTTCATAGTGCGAGTGGGACGCGGGACTGGTATTTGCAATATTAAAGTGAACAATTAACGGATTGTTGAAAGCTATGAACCATGGATATATATGAATGTCAACGGCTAATCTTTCGAGTGGAAGCAAGAACAATCCCTTAGAAATCCATAATAATCCTGTCCAACGGGCTGATCATAACAAACAGTTTGCATCTGTCAATTCCCTTTTGTCCAGCGAAATATCCTGAGCTTATGTAAATGATCACTTGACATTTCAGGTTTGAGTATTTTTGGAAAATTTTACTGCAAATTTGAATTGACCGGGTAAGACAATACACTCTTGTTATCATTCTCCTAATAAGAGATTTAATTATATATGCAATGAGGTTAACCATGTTAAAATATGAATTTTAATGAACTATGTCACAAGAATAAAACATGTACAAACACGCTTGCGATTAGATCTTCCATACTAATATAAAAGAAATGACCTGAGGGCAGGCGCTATTTAAACTGGCTTTACTACATGAAATTATTGGGATTGCAAGAAAATAATTTACGTCACAACTGCCTTCTGAACGTGAGTATTCGTCTTTGTAAAAATTAATTAAGAAAGTTTTAAACTAAATACGTGTAAATCTCGCAAGTGTTCAATACTCATTTAAAAATACAGTAGTGTCCATTAAAATAAAGGAAAATCTCATCAATCGGACCTGGATTTCTTTATGTTATCAACCTAATTTTATTCATTCCTAAAGTCTGAGATCTTTTAATATTCTTTTGTTTTCTAATCTTCTTTACTGGACAAATAATATCAAGCAGAATTACGTAAAATCACCAAGAACATCCCAGCAATTTACTACAATTGGTGTTTGTGTTATTCGAATTATTTTGATTTTTTGTTTATTTTTTGTACACTAAAAAAGAGGGACACTCGAAGAAAGACACGGGTAAGGGGAGAGGGAAAGACATAAAGAGGGATATGGAGGGAGGGAGTGAGAGAGAGACAGAGGTGTGAAAAAATCGCCTGTAATTCAATGTCTAACACATGATTTAGCGACCCTTTCGTTTTTGTTTAACAAGCGGTAATTTTAACCGCACATGACATTTCCTCTTTAATCACAGTCCCTCTATTCTGAAAATAACAACCCATAAACGTCATGTTTTTGAACGATCACATTGAGGCTGTCTTAGGATCGTGGGGTAGCGACATTGATATAACGGCCAGTTGAACATTGTGGGTGTCCTTTGTTTAAGGTGTGAATCGTGTGTTTGTTCATATCACGGAGTGTCACAAAGAAACCAGCCACGTTTCCAGACCGGTGGATAGAGGGAATGTGCTTTGATCTAACCCTGTAATTTACGTTTTGTTTTGTAACATTACTTGGCTTCTCTCAGATTTATTGCCATAGCTACCCTGTGACTTTAATCACTATAAGGTGAATTTTACAAGTTTCCCTTTGTGAATGAGACTTCAAGAGGATTAATATACTATTCACTGGCACGACGATCTCGCCCATCGAGGTACAACCTTTATAATCTATGAAATCATTGGAGTTCGTTACTACATGAGCTTATGGAGGACAAGAACAAAAAATCTTTGCTTTACACTGTGTATGATGATAAAGTGATGTCTTCCTCATTTCATAGCTATACGCTAAAATTGATGATCATGTTGATTATACTCACACAAATTATTTATTTTCTCCTATTACTAAATTCAAAATGCATCGATTTCCAAGCGAACCATAATTTGATCAAGGAATATTAGTAAATTTCGAAACACTAGTTGTTTTTGTACATCACATACTTCACAGGATTTGTTCATCTCTCCCTTGTTCTTTTAAAACTTGTTTGCGATTTTCGAATTTTCACATGGCTTAAGGCGTTACAAGTGTTTTCTCGAAAAAGAATGACTTAGCATGAAACGTAACAAACACCAGTTGCCCCTCCGAGATAGAATAAACGCTTGGAGAAATCACACAGAGAAAAGCATCGAATGTATTTCTCGTTCACCTGAAAACATTTGGGAAAATTTGCTGCGAGTTAAATGTAAAACAATCTAAATTTCTTACTCTTCTTGTAAACACGTTGTGGCAGAATATCCTTTTTTGTTCAAAGTCCATAACATCACTCCACTTGTTAGTCAAAACACAAAAATTAAGTCTCGGAGTGAAGGAAGCGCTTTTTCACCTCTTTTTACACATTATACAGACACTGATATAGCATTATCCTGAATTATCGGATGTTAACCTAGTCTGTATATAGTACTGGTAACAACACTTTGTATTTTCTACCTTTTAATGATAGCCCTGTTTGAGGACAGAGTTGTACCCGAGGCTTTCTTTCACCCAGTTTAAGCGATATATTCATTGCTTCTATAAATTCTGTGTTCGACATGTGATCGGGAGTGTACGAGCGTGAGTGCGTCTGAATTCTACAACGAATTCTGCGCTAGCAGACTGGACACCACAGGTTGTAAGTTCAAACCTGACCGAAACACCGCATTAACTATTTTTTGCCTTCGTACGTCCATGTAGAATGGCACACCAAGTAAACACCAAAGAGACCAGGCTTTAACGAAAAAGCATGTTGGGGACGGTAACAATATAATTGTTAAGTTCGTAAGAGAGGTCTTCCAAGTCATTCAAACGAAGGTTTGTTGTACTTGATGATGGGTTCTTAAGAACTCTCAATAAAGTGATATTCAGATTGAAAAGTACGTTTGATTTTCTTCGCAGTGTAAGAGAGTTTCTCACGATTCCATGTTAGCGAGCAAGCTTATCTATACTGACATGGAGAACTAGTTTAGAATGTCACGTGTTTTGGATAAAAAAATTCACAAATTCCATGATCTAAAGCAAGCCTTGTGTTAGCGCTGAGATTTCTTGTGCGTTGTACTAAATAAGATTTTATAAGACCTAATCACCCAAAGGTTTACATCTTCACTTGCTACAGTCTCTTGTCCGGGCAGGTGGATGCTCCCGGAACCAAGTAGTCAGAGGGAGACTGTAGTCGAAGTAACGGAACATGCGAGCAGACGATGGCACGTATGCAGGGTTCTGTGCTATTGGTACAGTTTGTTTGAATGTGTTCATAAACTGTTACCCTTAACATTGTTACAACATCATCACTAAGATAGAAACTTATTCCGAATTACAAACTGCAGCTCATTGTTATATTGGCTGAATAGCTCATTTAAATTTGCATTTATTGCGATTATGAATACCCAAACTTTGTCATGGAAAGATCGGCAGAATCTTAAACTGCCCCATGGAGATATTGAGAAAATGAAAAGTCGACTTAACCTCAATAATCAGCCCGCTGGAGAGAATTTGTATGAGGTTGTACAGGAATGATATTACCTTAACTCGAAGGGAGATTAGTCGTGTACGGTACGTTTATAGCGGTACTGTTTTTAATTGCGTTCGACCACCTGTTAGTACTTGACTTTTAAATCGCATATAACGCAGTATGGTCTCAAATGTCGTGATCTCCTGTTCTCCTCGCCCAACGATTGGAACGCATCATCTAAAGGAAAACAATCTTTGTATCTTTGGCACGATGACCAATAACAAAGTAGAACCTGTAAATGAAGACGCCGCTAATCAGGTAAGTACATTTTGTAGAAGTCTTTCTGCACGCTTGAAAACAATTTTCCTCTAAACTGAGATAGTGATATTAAAGCTTCAATAACCTTGTCCTTTTCAGAAATATTTACGACTCAAGTAGACACCTTCTGTTCAGACATTTCTCTTCAGATTGCAGTCACAACAAAATTGTAAACTCAGCCGAAATTGTCCTGTAGTGTTCTCAAAAAGAGAGCAAGAATGGCATTCGGATTTTGCGTTTTCTCCTCAATGATATTCGCGGACTAACGGAGAAATTCCATACTTTGTCCACGCGCAGCAGGAAATTGTTTGCATTCATTTTTTTCAGGCATTATTTCGCATGCACCCACTACCGCAAATGGTCAACTTTTATAGGTAATGGTCAAGCAAGGTAGAAACAAGTCGAAAGACTTGATAATGAAATTGCCAATGGATTCTGCTCATGTCGTATTCTATACTCTTAAAGTGGCACTCCCACTTGGTTTCATTTTAAAACACAAGTTTTTAATGCAAACGGTCGACGTGGCGACTGCGCGCGGATCGCGAGATATCGATAAAAACATGTCATTTCCCGACTATAGTTTTCACATCCCGAAATTTTACGATCGTTTCTGATTATGACCCGAAATCCCCCGATGGTTTGTTGTTGTGGTGATTCACGATATTCTAGGGAGTCCATAATAAGTTCGATCGACGCAATTTATTTACCTCCCGCTTGAAGTCTTTATATTCAGCATTATGCCTTTAGCTCAGGTAAGTTTTTTAAAACTTATCCTTAGTTTTTCGTTTTCATTATCCTCAATCAGTTGTATTATATTTTTAACCAATACCACATAGATATCAGTTTTTTATGTGTAAAATATTAACCGCCTCTGATGACTACATTTTGTCGTCTGCTAGTGCTGAGACAGCCTGTCGGCCGAAAGTTCCGTTCCGCAAAATTGTTTCCTATATGCAAGAAAATGTAGTTTAGATTTATATCATCTCCTACGTCGTCAAGGTAGTTTTATGCCGTATTGAAGTTTAAAATGTTGAACTCCTGTCAATGTCCATTGCCACTGTATTGTATTGAATTTTCGACTCGAGTCGGCTATCTGTACAGTGCGCTCTTAGCGAGGCAAAGATGTGTTATACTTAGATGTGCCGACTGCAATTATCCAGGGTGTTTCAGTGATGAAATGATGTTTTTTTTCAAGTCAAATGTATTCTTAATATTCAGACGGTTTTCTTGTTAATCTGTGTGCGACCAGAATTGAGTCACAGACCATTGATGCATCTATTATCAATGGATATGAATGCCAAGGCGCTCACGATAGTTTTCCCAGCTGCTATACTAGTCACCTATGCAAATTCTGGTGGAATCAGCAAACTTTCTTTTTCTTTTTTTTTGCCGTGTCAGTAAGACTGGGCTTTCTCCCATGGGGCATGACCGATCACCGTTGCGAGTGGTACATGACAACTTTTCCCCACACAGACTTAGACGGGGTGGCTGTGACCAATCTTGATTGAAATTGGTCTCAGCCACCCCGTCTATTAAAATTCATGAGTTTACTTTTCTTGTGTATGTACATACTTATATCAGATGGAAATCCGAGGATTTGCGATTAAATCAGATTGACAACCCCCGCACAAGAGCAATGAATGTAAAAAGTGTGAAAGAGGCTCCCACCTAACTATCAAAAATGTTTTTGTGTCGAGTTTGTGTTTGATTCGTTTCAAAAATGTGTTCCTACATTCTTATCCGATTGTTTGTGTTAACAAAAATGTTTGTTTCGCCTCGGATATTTGTAGGGAAGTTTGGATCAGTGTGTACGGTAATGTTTTGTTTGTGTGGGGAAAGCTTATGGAGAGACGCAGCCGGACCTATTGTGTTACAGAGTTGATAGAGAAGCCCTTTGACGCTTGCGTTTCGAACCCGAGTGTGGTTTCTCATCAGTCGCAGTGTAGATTCTTTCCTTAGTTTGTGTTTGTGAAAAATATTTTAATGCATTTTAGTGGTCTTGCTCTTCGAGTAGCGAGGCAAGTATATTAATGTTTGTGTCTCGTTGTGAGTCCGTTTGGTGGTTCAGTTTGTTTGTTCTATGTTTCTTTACTTCAGTAAATTTTGTTTTGAATAGTGTGTCTTTTAGAATTTTGCCGAGGTTTGTGAATTTTTAGGCAATAAGTACCACTGCGGGGTACGGATTTTATGTTTTCTGGATCAAGATACTTACAAGTATCATGATCGATGTGTTTGTTCTTGTACATTTTGTTTAATAGTTCGTGTACTTTGTTTACTGTTTGTTCTGTGTCGTCACTGGCTAGTTGTGTATAATACTTAGTGTTGCGTAATTGCCTTTCGCATTCGTGTACGTAATCTTTTGTGTTGACAAAGACAAAACCCGACCCTTGTCGAAGGGTTTTTATGGTAATTGGTCTACTGTTTGCAAGCTGGTTTATCGCGATTCTTTGGGCACGCGACATGTTTTGTTTCCTTGTTTGAAAGGGTATCTCTAGAAATGCGAGTTTAGCAGCTTCAGATAGCTTTCGGTTTTGTATTTTGCTGTTCGTGGAGTCAAATTTGACTTTTCTTTGAATTGGTGTTGTTGCGATTGTTCGTGTCTCATGATGTCTCCGGTGTTTGGCTTAATTGCTAATGAAACTTTTAATGTCAATTGTTTTCCAAGTCAACTATCCAAGCATTTTAAGAGGGTGATCAAAAGGGCCAGAACAGCCAATTTTGACCAACCGGTTCAAGAACCGGGAAAGGTGTTAAAAGTGTGCGATAGATGTGTTTACGACATAAACATTACGAACAGTAGGATTAAGATAGGTATGAATAATCAAAACTGCCCAGTTTCTGTGTGGGGAAAAGTTGGAATGACTATGGCCTACAGCAGCGTCAGCGTAGACTCGTGCTCCCTAGCTTAGTTGACAATTGCGCCAGTGCCGAACATTCGAGTGGGGAAGTTAAATCTATGTTTGCCACAGGAATTCAAACTTTTACTTTTTGGGGACATATTTTTACGGATATCGCGACCAGCGCGCAGTTACCACGTCAAATATCGACCGTCGGCGTCAAAAATGGGTTTTAAAAATGTTACCAAGTGGGGGTGCCACTTTAACAATTTCTTCTTAGCTTTTCTTTTTTAATCGGAACAAGTGTATCTAGGTTAAAATGAGGAGGACCGTAGCCAGACGGTTTATCCGTTTTCGTAATCAGAAATGAAACATGACGTGATGCCTAATTTCATGTGAAGAAAAGCGGGTCTCTATCAGGCAATCTAAATGACACCCAAACCTTCAGACGAGCCTTGTCTCCTGGCAATCTTGCCGTTCTGGACCGAGGATACTATTTGGAAAGTAGATATGAGTTTATAAGAGAAAACTGAATACCATGGACAATTTGTGTACTAAGTAGCAATGTAATGAATCTATTACGTGATTATAAAGCCTTTACTAAGGCGTGACCCATGAGAAAGCTTACACAAGATGTCTATAACAAAAAACTATTTTTCTTTCAACAATATCAATTGAAACTAGAATAAACAACATTTAGGAAGTTTAAATTAACCAGTCGTATGAGAATGGATAAATTCCGCCTGTTTACCTGCTAAATTCTAGCAAGTACACGTTATCAATATTCTAGGGTTTTACGTTCAGACTAAAAGTCCTTTGGTGACATCAAAAGAGCATTGAATGTTATGCAAATGTCAGCCAACTTCTTCAATAAGCTCTGTAAAATATTGTTTTGACTTACGTCACTGGTAAGTAGCATATTCAGATGTTGTAATTTGCGCAAGTAATGATGAACTGGTTCATCCCAATCGATTAAACAATACGCTTTGTTGACGTTAATCAAAAGGCTACAAAAAGAGCCTTTGAAATGTATTTTATTTGGTATCTCCGCCTTTAGTAGCATTTTGAAGGCAACATGACCATCAAACCACGCGAAAAATTAAAATGCCTGTTCAAACTTGAAAGTACCTGCTATGAATGATGCGAGTAAAATTTAGTTCAAAATGTGTGTTGGTTTCGAAGAAGACAGTTTTTAAGATTAAATTGGAATTTGCCGCCTGACAACGTGAGCGATCCAAATGCCTCCCAAAACTTGAAAAACGTCATACTAAGGAAAAAGAATCAAGTAAAAAGTTTTGTAACTTGTTTGAAGAAGGTTTTTAAACATTAAATTTGAATATTCTCAAAAACGAACACGAACATTACTAGAGTTGTGTCACTTCTCTTTTAAGGTGATACTTATTGGCAATTACAGTCCAACAGCGCATATAATTGCCATGATGTTTCAGTATCCATCGTCTTTAAAGTCGGTCGTCTATCTTCGGTTTAATTCGCAGGCAGATGTCCTGATGGAACGACGACGACGACGACGGATAATCGCCATCGCTCTCATTGTGTTAACCATTCTCGCTATTGTGATAATATCAGGAATTGCAGGTATGTAATCAGAAAAAAAAAACTTTAATTGAAAGAAAATATCAACCACATATTGGCGACGTTGTTGTCACTGAAATATTCATTCTGTCTAAACACAATAAAACACCTTATCACATGAACTGGCCTGAATCTCCACCTGTGTGACGTAGAACAGGACGGATAAGAAATCCGAATTACCCCTGTTGTACGTCATTAACCGGAACTTTTTTCGTGCATAGTACCGTTCATACATGCAGGCGTCGCGACACAAACAGATTTGTTGTGATCGATGCAGTGCTAGCTCGCACGTTATTTTTACAAAAAGGTGACCCGATAAATCCAGACATGGAAACATAGAAGGCATATTTGTCCAACGAAATTTCAAGTCGCTAAAACTATAGCTTTCCCGAGAATCGAATGGAGATACCGACGATCGTTTTATTTTAATGGCTCAGTAACGTCGCGGCTCCAGTCGAGTCGTGTAGGCTAAATGTGGACGTCGTACCTGGCGATCCCGGTTGGCGATAAAACCGAAACCTACACCTCAACGTAAGTTAAACTGAATAAATGAGTACAGTATAATCTTCGGGAAAGCGACATAGGAGGCACAAGCATAAAGTCATTCGACTAACAACGATCAATTTCTGTTAATCGCACTCGCTCGGAATCAAACTTGCAGCGCGGCATAAGGCTGTAGCGAAGACAAAAGCTGTCGAGCTGTGTGCAGCGCTGTGGAATCCCATGTTCTTCGAAAGTTGACTCAGACAACACTCAAAACAGAGTTTCCGTCAAGTAACAAAATTAGGATGTATCCACTGGCGAGATATGTGTCACTGCAAACATCAAAGTCCCTAAGACGTAAACATTGACGACCGAGATCGGGATTGACGAGTTGACACTGGCAGAGACAGGTGACGGCATACTAGTGACGGCAACGTTGTGGGCACAAACATGCAATGAGTGTGTCATCGAACGGAATCTTTCGCGCTCGCAAAGGTCGTAAACTTGTGTGATATTTTGAAAAGCCACGGCATCTCTTAGAATGAGAATTACTGTTTCGATCGTGTCGTTGCATTTACTTCATAAATCTATTTGTAAATATTCTAAGTAACTCTGAATACTATGGCTATCCGTCGCTAGCACGGTGAAAGCTATGTCCGCCGATGGCCAACTTGCCTTGACATCGGTACAGCGCGAGACAATGATTGACACGTTCACGTGACCTAATCCGTATGTCTGGTTGGTAGAGATACCATTTGATGTAGCAAATTTCAGCTTGATGGAATTTATGAAGAGAGTATCTCCTGGGAGACGGAGCGCTTTACTCTTTAAATGAAGTAATCCGCGTAAGTAAAACACAATCGCGACGAAATTCACGCAATTTGTTACGATAATTTTGATCCATCTACGTCAAAAAGAAAGTAAGAAGACTGTTCATGTGATAAATATATAATCCCATGGTATTTTTCTCTGTTTGATGTCATCGTATACGAGTGTTTTTCGCGAAGCCGTACAACTTCGAGCCGAACCGTGGGATTATATATAATTATATGATACAATGGCAGCAGTAAAAAGGTATTTAATTTCAGCTAATTACATAGTTAATACTTAACTACCTTAAGAATTAATCTTTGGTGAATATCGTTTATGTTGTTAATCATAACAATTTCAATGAAGTTGTAAACATGTAGCAAAAGTTACACACAACTGCAATGTAGAATGTCGTTATACACAATAATATATAATATGTTAATATAGAATGTTGTTACCCACAACTACAATATATAATGAAATACGTGAGCATTTTTAGTTCATATCTGGTGTGCTAAAGCATCTTCTTTCTCGCTTCAAGGTTCTTGTGGAGCGTCCGATCCAGGAAGTTCCGTTGAATGTAACCGAGATCTACCTAAAGAACAGTGTGTACCAAAAACACCAGCAATCGTTCCAGGTATTGGTTAAGATTTGTTGTTCATGCAACATGACAATATCACTCTCGCTTGCAGATTTACTCATAAACTATACAGCTAGACTGGCGTGTCTAATAGAGACAGCTCATTAACGTAGTTTTTTCCCCTGGGGGGTTGTATGCAAAAGTCTCTGTTACCCAACACTACTCTGCAGGACTCTCCTCCGGCCGCTCCTACGGTAGGTCGGCCAGAAGACAGCCCGACACAGATACATGGAATCCGAGATCACGTATGCTGTAATTGAGGCCGTTAAATATCACTTTAAGTAAAAACAATAGTAGCAAAGACGGCAAACTGACTTCTAGGGTAATCTAAAACTGCAACTCCTTTGCGAAGTAACACCATTTTGAACAGAACAGCTAAATAAATGCTAAAGAGTACAAAAAGGATACTTTGCTTGCAGCATATGTTTCTTCAATGTTGAAAGAGTTTACCTAAATTTAGCAGTTCAAATAATAATTCAATGACTGCCTTTATTTGTCAAAAAGGAAAAGTCATTCTGTTGATTTCAAGATGATGTTTTTGACAGTAACACCTTCTACAGGTTTAATCTGTCTGTCTGTCTGTTTGTCTGTCTCCCTCTCCCTCTGTCTCCCTCCCCTACTGTCTCCATCCTCTCTCTCTCTCTCTCTCTCTCTCTCTCTCTCTCTTCTCTCTCTCTCTCTCTCTCTCTCTCTCTCTCTCTCTCTCTCTCTCTCCCAGCAATAGTCAGTGCCTCTGTTCTGGTAGAATGCCATTCGTTGTACGATCTCAGCGTCGAACAAGGTGGACAAAAGCATTTTCATTTGGACGTTGTATTGGACATCGTTTATGCAAGCCATTCTGTCCAGGGAGACGCAAACACTTTGTTTTCAATCAATGCTTTCCTGGCTGTGCATGATGAGAAAATCGATGTTGGCTCCTCCACAACTCAACCACAGGGAGTACGGCAGCATACTCCAGAACATTTCTCGATGCCTAACATGAGAACAGCTACCGCCAATTACAATAACAAAGAAATGACAATCATTGGACTTGACGAATCAAGTGAGGGAACGACAGATACGTCGGCATCGTCGTTACAGAAGGAAACTATTAAAAAAATTGCTGCTGTACCAGGACATGACATCACCCTTCGTCAACACGTCACCAAGGTGTCCGACGTTCAAGTGTCATTTAACTTCAACGTCATCCCTTGTGGACATTATAACTTCATATGTCTAGAGATATACCCCATTGACACTGATGTCTGGCAATGGAAAGCTGATGAGATGAAAACAGCCTGTGTAGAGTTAGGAAATAGTATGCGTACGTATGGATCACAGCATGATTTTGTTCTGTTGCTTATTTCTTTCTATTTGTTTTATGACAGAGTATTGTAAGACTCCGGTGCGAGAAACGAAATAAGCTTAAGCAAATGATGATTGTTTCACGTATTGATAACTTAACTATCACAGCAACTTACAGTGGTTGTTGCAATTACCCCATCTATGTAGTCCGTTAAATCTCTAAATTTGGAGAATCATCACAAGATTACTACATTTGAGTTTGAATATAAGATGTCCGTTGTTAACAACGCATTGTTTAAAGGAATGATCAATTTGTTCGACCCTCGGGGGATGGGTTATTTTGTCGACGTCAGAAAGTACCTGATGCCCTATTCAAACCTTCGAAAATAGGGTGACCGCAAGACCAAGGTAAAACAGAAGGTGAAGTGTCATGAATCTGCAATCTTCAGACAGAAGTAACATGATTCTTAGCTCTACACTCTCATTCATATGTTTGGGACGTACCATTCTATTCTTAGATGGCGTTAAAATTTGATAAATAATGTTTTGTTTGGTGGCGACATTTAGAAACCAAGTCAGAGCGATTTTTCAACAGCGTAGATTTGTCTGCATTTATGTGTAGGGTTTCTGATATGCAAACATAACATCGCTTGCTTAATTTAGAGTAACTCATTTGTTTTTCAATAATTGACCACGAAATGTCGAATACCTGGTGCTGGGCTATTGAAGGCCAGACAAACTTTGAAAGTTCTGTGCATTGTCGATATTGCATATGATACAATTCCATAAGACTAGCGAAGCGCGTCTCGAAGGTGCTATAAATGAGGCTGCTGGAATCTTCTCCGTTTTGTTCCCGTTGACACCTTGGCCTTGTAAACCCACCTTTGAGTTGACAGTCACACTTCAAGGTCATGTAGACCTGTTTGTGCGGTTACAATCAGCTGGTCGACCTTTATGCTGATCTCCTGTGATAACCCTCTTCTTATGCGAGTTGATTATCTAGCGATATTCTCCATACAGCTGTAAAGTTCCGTAAGTGTGTTTCTATTGGAGATCTTTTGAAGTTTAGACCCCTTGAAAATACGGATAGTTTTCAATCGGATTCGAACCCACAACATACGGCATCAGTCGCCTAGCTGAGAGGCCTGAGACAGAACCAGTCGGCTAAATCTCCACTCCAAAAAAGAGTGGTTCAATAAAAGTGGTTGAAAAGTGTTTGTCAACATGTTGAAGAAGAAACACGTGATGTCACGCTTCCTGTTATTGTTTCTCCTCGGTGATTGGTTTGTCTTGACAAATTCAATATGTTCAGCGTGTCCGTTTGTCTTCTGGCATCCTTGATATATCGTTTAAACACGGTCCCTCACAAAACGGTCAAGAAGCGCCACTACTTTTTTTGTTATAGTCTGGGTTTCGTTTGGGCTGTCTGTTGATTTTACTGATGGGGATAAGCCCTGATTATCATGCGCATGGCGGAAGGTGTTAACAGTTTCGTGCATAAATTTATCGTAAGCAGAAACTTAATTCTCCCAAAATGCATTCTGATTATTGTATGCGCATGCGTCTAAAAGGTCAAAGTTTATTTACATCTGCGTCTTCTGAGAGAGATCACATTGAGTGATGCAGTGTGTGAGACATTATGTACAAGTTCGGAGACGATTTCGTCAATTTTGACGACTCCAATGTTGATTGGAACTTCATTTTGGAAGATGAAAATCCATGACAGAGAGTTGGGCGCCCAGGCATGGGGAGGTTGTGTCATCAAAACATATCGACACTTGTAGGGTTTTTAGGTTCTATAAATTTGGCGGTCTGAGAATTCGAAAGGTCGAAAAAATCAAAACATTGGGTTTGGCAGTAACATGCGTTTATAGGAAAGGACAGATTCCGTAATGAACATAATTGCCTACTTTTGAGAAGACTGAATGATCAATAGGGACGCACTTAACACCTCTGAACGATCGATAAAGGAGAAAAAAGGGGGAAAAACATTACACTATTACCAAAACGCCAACTCACAATGACGCACGGCCGACGGGAACACTTTGCAAAAACAAGGTCATCGTAAGAGTTCCGTGATTTTGTGTATAGAATTTTGTTAAGAACGATTAAAATTTCAAATCGAACTCTCAAAGTTTGGAACGGAGGAATTATCATGTTAAATCGATATCAAAAGGGAGTTCAGAAGGACATTTCAGCATTTTCCTATGGAATGCAGATACGACTCGTCGATCCAAAGCGACGCCATTTTGTTTTAAGTTGAAAATACAAACGAGGCAAAAAAGACGAGTTTTCTTGTCGAATATGGTTTCAATGTAATAACACAAGATTCCCTATTTTTTGAAGTTTTGCCTTGTTGGGAGGTGCATGACTTACTTTTTTGATAAAAGGTAAATAAACAAACGAGAGAGTAAAATTCACAGTGTTTCCGAAATGCATGGCATCGGTCAAGATCACCTCATGGCTGAACTCAACCGTAAAATACTATCCAAGATTTCTCGATAATGACCTAGATCTTTAAGAAACTGTTTTACTCATCTTCTCACGTAGACACAAAAGTCTTCAAATACATGCGAAATAGTGCAGAAAAATGAAAATGACGTCGATTGATTGACTGAATATCATAGGATACTGGAGCAGGACCGTATCACAAGACGTCGCTGAAACAAGACGCTTACATGCCTATGACGTCATTCGCTTCCTCCGTCCACCGCAACACGGACTTTTGCAACTGTGTAGGTGATTAGCATCTTTCAACAAAAGCGCTTCTTGGCCGTTTTGTGGAGGGACCGTGGTTTAAATAGACAGACAAAGAGAGGTAGGCAGACAGGCAGACAGACAGCCAGACAGACAGACAGTCAAGCACGCACAGAGATAGACATTGCTACTATATTAGCTCAGTGGAGGTCAGACTTACAAGAAGACGTTTGACAATAGTGCCCGTGGATCGCAAAATCGTGATTTCGTGATATCCGTCAAAACATGATCGTAACAGCTATTGCATCCCTATATTTTTTCGTGTTAAAATTCCATTTCGTATTCTAGGGATCCCAAAGCTGCTGAAAAATAAAGGTTTAATATCCTCTCTAGCCAATGGCGTCGTAGTCCTTTCTGTGGTATATAACATATAAGTAAGTTCAAACGTAGTAAATAGTTTTATTAATTTTTTTACAGCTCTAATTCAAGTGGTTGACATTCAGCTAATGAGGGTGTACAACGTAACGATGGGAATCGATCAGTTGTTATCATTCGACATTCAGCTTGAATTTGGAAGTGAAACAGCAATATCTCTATGTTCGATCGATGAGTTACTTGACGTTCTCATTTACTTTTCTACCGATGCATCGGGGGAATCTCATTCCATGAAAGTAATAGCTGGTCTAGCAGCACCTCTTCTGATCAACATCCAATCAAATTCACACATAATTGTCCAAGGGCTGCTTGCAACCTATGATCTTCGTGGCCTTGGCTGTACAATGTTTCCGTACGCTTGTATAGACGTTTCGTTAATGACGGGTATCCCTGTCATAACTGACTGCATCCATGTAGAATTCTGCACACGTAAGTTACATTTATTGTTCAAAATATCTAGTTTAAGTTCTTCCGGAGATCAACTCAGTCCCCGCATTTTTAGAATCGGGAACTCTTGTCAAACTTTAGGCACCGGGCATATCATAACAACTTTTCGATTATTGTCTCAAATGTTGCTCAAAATGTTATTCAGCCACTCATCAACGTCCGGATATACCAACTACAATAAACCTATAAATTCTCAAATTGAAATCTGATGCCACACAGTACAATAAATTACCCACAATCCTGTTCGATTTGTACCAACGACGTTAGTTTTCTTATAACTTTTTCAGTTCTGCATAAAAGCAATAATGTGCAGTCTCAAGATAATTGATAAATTATATTTATTAAAAGTACGTTGAAATATTGTAGTATAAATTTCAAAGAAACCGTTAGATAACGATAAAAGTCACATTCTGCAGGTACTACAAATGTCACAGTTTTGGGAAGCAAGTTATGTCCAACTGAAGGGGTCATTCTCTGAAAAAAGTTAGCATGTAAATTTCGTTTGTCTTTTCTCTTTCGAAAAAATCAATACCTTTTGTTTCATAAAACAGGTGCAACTAGTCTCCCTACTTTCAGTCACTTTATTCTGTATGGCTGAGGACACAATCAGTGGAAAATTTACAAAAATGCTATCTCCTCTCTCAATCAAGCACAATTTTTGTAATCCTTTAAAATGGGAATTTAGAAGAAAGGTGTACTTAAAAGTACGTTTTCAGAATTTTTACAACTAGTCCAGGTATTTGTCTACACATAGGATACATGGTAGACTTCACATGGGGAATCTACGTTGGTACAAATCATGATGCATTATGGAAATCTCTAGTACTGTGTGACAGTCGAAGCACAACTGCAGACGGGTATCCGATACCTTGAGTGTTAAGGGTTGTGGCGTGTTGGCTTAAAGCCCCCACTCAATTATCAGATTTATCTAATATAAATATTATTTACTTGATAAAATATTCAATGGAAAACAAAAGAATGACAAACTGTTAATGGGCCGTTGACACATTCGCTAATGCGAGAACCTGGGATTGAGAAGGGCGCCTTTAAGTAAGCTTACAGACATTCTCCTTCTCTGTAGACCAAGTTCAAGGCATGTATATAGATGTAAGTGCTAGCAGTGGAAGCACCTTGGCGGTCGCAACGGGATCTTCGAAGGTATTTACCCTTGATATAGGGGTAGCAACTGGACCAGATACAGCGTATTTCACCGGTGAAAGTGGAAAAGTATTCGGAATGAATCTCCATCTGAAGCCATCTGAAAACGGCCCTGACGTTATGACATTGGCCACAACAACCATGATAACACACGATGTGCTGGTGTCCCCGAATGCAACAGTAGCAGTTTATGGCGTGACCTTTTCAGAAGCAGACTTAGTTGATTTGTCATGTGACAACATTACCTTTGCCTGTATTGATCTATTCCCTGCTGATAATGCAATACCGCGATGGGAGTGGTCTGAGGGCGCTGTTCTTTCCGGCTGTGTTTCACTGCTTCTAACATGTATCGGTAGTGTACCACAATCCTTCTCTCATTGCACATTGGGCAGTCAACTTGCCGATTTCTATGAACGTAAAAACACATATATGTTTAGGCTGCATTCACAAAAATGATGACGGGGGCTGAAGGAATTCAGGGTAGATATTCGAAAGTTCTTTGGGTAGTCGAGG